>NC_134179.1:10326160-10549088 GCF_964188355.1 Buteo buteo
CACTGGTCCTAATATGACCCTGGTCATTGCTCCATGGCTTTGATCAGTGATTTTTGGCCTTGTGGGAGCCCTTAAATAGACTTTGTTTCTACCCCTGGAGACTGCAGCACTACCACTTTAGTACAGTCTGGAGCCCCAAAAAGGAGACTTGTGGAAAGCTTCCATGGAGGGACAGAGGAAGAATACTGGGGCGAACCTGTTTCACTGATGTCAGCCAAACTGGCAGAACAAATATCATTCTATTAAGTTCCAAGTGGCTTATCCAAGCACTATTTCCCATTGAGAAAGTTAAGATAATCAGCTTTATTATGAAAGAATCAAAATGATCAACTGAAAGAAACAGCATTTACATGGTTAATGGTTGGATCCTGGTCTGTGCCATGTCTGTTGGTGTGAAGCAGCTTGAGCAGTCCTGCTCTCCATGGCATGGTCTCTGGGCAGTGCAGGTTTGCTGTAGTAGCTCCCACGTAACTCCATTCCCCAACAGTTAGTGTGGGGGCATGGTAGGGCAAGGGGTTATGACTGATCCTGGTGATTTTCAGCTACTCTGACAACAGAGTGGGACCACAGAAGACTGGTACAATCTACTCTAAATTGCTTCATGAGACCCGACTGCTGAGCAGTCCCAGCACTGAGGGCGAGTAAAGGGCACCCTTGTGCTCTTTACTGCCTCAGCTACTGTTGAGCAATGCCTAACACAGCTGAACGTCTGGCCCTCCCAGACAGATACAATAACTAGTCTATGAGAATGTTCATACCAATTAAATCTTATCAAATCATTCTGTTCCATCACTCCACTTAATTAGCCATGGTCTTTGGTATTTCAGCAATGCTATACCATGCCAAAAAATGAAAGTATTCTTTCTGTGGTACACACCCAACAACTGCCTGTCTGCCAGCTAGAGTCAGATCAACAAATATTTCTCCTGCACCAGAGCAGTATCTGCTGGAAAATGTAATTGCCCACTTCTGGTTTCTCAAACCAAAATGAGTTAGAGGCCGTGGTCTTTTCATCTGGGTGGTCAGCTTTTATTATAGGAAAAGCAAGCTGGTTTCTCATCAGCTGTCTTGTGGGTTTTGTGTGACTCACAGTTTATGTTCACAACTATAACACAGTTCCTCAAGTTTTATTTGTTAATATGACCTTTCTGTTTACAAAAGATAAAAGCAGAAAGACTGTAAAGGAAGACAAATTAACTACTAGTTAGCAGGCAGCAGCAGTGGGTCAGAGCTACTACCTAGATCCTTGTCTGCAGCAGGGGCCGTTGACTTCATGAATGTGTGTTAGGTTTGGATCTGACCTAATTTTATTTTGTATGATTGAAAACATCCAAACCCAGGCAGATCATCACACCCTGCTTTTAGCAAGAAAGGGCCTGATTTGACAACCTGTGCTGTAGATGACTGGAATATTTTTTTTCCTCCTTTCATTTGAGCAGCTCTTATAAGTGTGGATGAGAAGCTCTATGGCCTGCAGAATCCAGCCTGGAAGAGCTCATCAAGAAATGGCAGTGAGGGGATGCATTAGGAATGAATTTTCAAAACAGCATAAGGGTTAGTTCTCTGATACCCAGTGATGTTGAGACCCATTTTCACTGCCAGTGAGAAAGTAGCTACCAACCTACCTGTGACAAGAAATCGGTTTATTCAGTGGAAATAAAATCTATTTTAATAGCACCACCACAAATCTGTGCTATGCCATCTGAGGCATTTGTCAGATGTGACAAGGCACTCGGCCTATTTTTGTCATGCAGCAAATCCTTTTTCCTATTCTACTTGGGGCTAAGTCCCATCCTTAGATATGAGCTCACCCCTCTCTTTCACTTACATGGAAATGTTGGGTGTAGGGCTGAAGGTAGAATTTGGCTGTGATCTGAATAGATGACATCTGTAATCTACTTGCAAATAGGGGACCCAAAGGACACAAACAGGTGCTGGTAAACATCTAGCCTGCATAGATGCACTTGTAAATCCTACGTGGTGCTTGTCTGCATCTTCAAGTGCCTAAATACATTTGAAAAATCTGCCTTTGAGAGACTTTGTTTGTTCTTGCAGGAAGGTCATACAGAGGTGGGAATTGAGTGTATTTCTCTTGATTGCCCATATAGGACCTTAATCATCATAACAGTCTTCCTCTTGTCAAAAAGCCCCATTGATGGTTTCTGTCTACTGTACATTACAGCTGGATGTGCTTCTGCCTACTTGTCCTCCATGTGAAAGCCTCTCTTTTTCTATAATCCATAAAAGAACTAATTTCAGAATTTACATTAACATGAAATAGTCCCATCACTGGTAGACTTCAAACAGTCATGTGACCCCCTGGCTTTACTGAAAGCAATGGAAAAATATATGTTCGCCTCCACTGAGCTACAATTTCCTTTTCAGTTTGTGGGCCTGTTCCTGGGATGCATAAGGCCTCTGCCCAGAGTAACTTCAAAAGTACCACCATCGCTAGTATTTACTGATTTGAAAAACAGACCTTTCCTGTCTTTTCACTTATACTGGCAGTTATGTGCCTTTGTTTCCCTTCACTATCCTTTGCTGTATGAGCCCAGAAAACTCTTTGCATTCTCAGCAGGAATTTGCCTTCCCGATCTCTCTACCTCCAGATCAACCACACGGGTTCAACAAAAATACTTTTGATTTTTTTCCTTGTGTTGCAGGCTTTCTGCCATTGCAGCTTCACTGAGACAGATAGGCTGTTGCTCGTGTCAAAGCATGTAATCTATGGTCAAATATTCACTATTAAACCTTTCCCCTCACTTCTCTTACCGAGACTGCCAATGTGTGGAGATTTTCTGGAGTCCTGGGGGCAATTAGCAGCTGGCAGAGCCTTACTATGCAGGTATAATTTCGAGATTTAGCTGCTTTTGCATTAAGTTTGAGCAACATCAGTGCTGGTGTGTGAAACAACCTTGTACAGAGAATGAATTGAGCCCAGTCAGGACAGTGTGGCTCAGACAAGCTATCATTGTGCAGAGGTTCTTTTGCTTTCTGGGGTGTGTAAATATCTTTCCTACCCTTCACACAAGGCTCTAGGGATCTTCTATTGGATAATAAGTTTAAGTCCAAATAATGAACCATTTTGGATGATTGATGGGGGATGTTGTGCACACACCCAGAATATGTCATTTCCAATCAAAAGGAAAGCAATTGTTTCCATATGTTGGCACATTTGTGATCTTGGTGTTGAGCCAGTTGTCTGGCTGCGATCAGGCAGCAGCATCTAACAGTGATGGAAGATTATACCTTGGAAGTGGGGTGCTAACTTTAGGCTGTATTCCTTAAAAGGATATAAACTCTGAACACTTATCCAGGACGTAATTTATGGTTCCAGTATGTTTTGACTTTACATAGATGAAAAAATAGTCCTTTTGTGTATGCATATATGCATAAAAATTCCTTCCTGCTCAGCACCCCCCTCCCCCCAAAGGAATCCAATAAAACAATAGCTGGTGCTGTTTTATGTGCTAACTTAGCTGCATGGGCTGTTGCCTGCTGAGGCTTATAAGGATTGCCCCTCTTTTTAACCATGGTCCTTAGAGGTATTTTAACAGCTAAATCTAGTTTTGTTAAGTTGCTCAGCTGGAATACAAGCTCTTTGAACAGATTTTTAGAGATGCCCTGCACTTACCAGACCCATCTGTTTGGTTTTTTTTTCTTTTTTTGTGAAGTGTCAAACTAGTTGCATATTGGTGCACAAGTAGATTAATATAATTTTCAAACTTCAGCAATGAGATTCCGCCATGCCAAGACCCTAACTTCTGCTGCATTGAGCAGAGGTGTGTGTACCCCAGAGAGATGATAAGTTAAAGACTGCTGGAAGAGGGTATTTTTAACATATGAAGAAACCACCAATTTAAAATATTCTGCAAATTCCCCAGCTATCTACAATTCCCTGAACCACTGACATTGAAGCGAAGCTGCCTGATTATGATCCAGCCAATGAAGGATCACTGTATCCTTCCTGAAGTGTCTGCACCAGCAATACAAAACATGCAGTGGATGTTGTGTGTGTATGTGACCCCATTTGAAAAACACACAGGCAGGTTAAGACACACAGACTTCTTTCTGTGTCACAGCCAGGCCAGTCCTTTTGGATAATCTCAGTGTAGAGTTCTAAAAAAATGCATTCTTTCACTCTCTAAATTGTGAGCAACTGTCAAGCTTTTAATTCTGCAGCCAAAAAACCTTTGCCATTCTGAGACACAGTGGGCAGAATCATTCAAACCACTGCAGCAATGCTAATTCCTCTAGCTGAGAATAATGAACATATCAAATCACTTTTCAACACACATGTTAAATTTAGGGAAATTACTAGATTAGCGTTTTCACTCTAGAAATGTTTGCAGTGATATTGTTGGAGTGTCTTGGGGATGTGTATTGACTACCCTTATGGTCCTCATCATGCAAGATTTGTATGTGTATAGAGTGAAATGTCAGAATGCTGAAAGGCAAGGATGCATGTTTCTTCCTAAGATGACTTGCAGTGTTGTGAAAGGAAAGCAGAGAGCCAAATTTGTTTATCTTCTTTTCAGTCATGTGCATGGGGGTTTTTTTAGTTATTTATTGGAAATATTAACTTTTTAAGGCTCTCTACTGGAGTATTTACATAATATGTTATGAATAGATTTTTGATGCCTAAAATTCCACTGAGAGCAATGAACTAATGTCTTTTTATAGATTAATTTGCAAAACTAATGTGCTGAAATGTATTAAGATAATGTATTCAAAAGCTAACAAAATTTACTTTGTGGGTAATTTAGTAAGAAAATAGTTTTGATCTTCTCTGCAGGTGTGCAGATACTGAGGAAAAAATCCTCACTACTTTTATGTGAACCATATGCACACTCAAAATTTCAACAATGGCATTATTCACATGTGGTTTTGAGCAATTCATCTTCTACCTTGTCTCTAAAGAATGGCATTTTCCATGCAGAAAAAGCGGAGTCTGTGGAATTGATAGCAATGTTGTACACACAACTACTACCGTGGTTGATATGACTATTTCTTACCTCTGTATTCCAGTATGAAAATTGGGAACTAGAATTTCTACCTAATTTTATTTTTCACTTATAAGGTCTTCCTCAATTGCATATATACATTCAGTTATTAAACACTGTCATCAGGAATCAGATAGGCAATTTATAGTTCTACCAAAATAAGTACTTCCTTCTCTATGCAAAGAAGTGTTAATTCAAGGAGTGTTAATTCTAAGTGTGTATCATTCCTGCACTGAAAGTTGTAGCTAGCTCTAGGTATGTTCAAGTTTGTAGGGCTCCATGAACAGCTACAAATCTATATGTGTGTGCACTTTTGTAGGAACTTCAGTAGTTAGTTTGCACTTCCAAACTGTAAGTATTACTGTTCCCCTTCTGTAGCTAGTGAAACTAAGGTGTGAGCTTTTACATATCATTGCCCAAGATTGCTTTAGAGTTGCTGAGTAGATGATGATGGGCCTAAAACTGCTAGCACTATACTTGAATGTAGATCTGCTCTATTTTCAGAATCATGTTAGTACTAATTAACCACTTCCAGCATATTAACAGTCTTCAGTATATTTCTCAGTACTATCCATATGCTAATCTAGCAAGCTGCTCCGTGTTAATTACAACCGCATTGAGGCGACCAG
Source organism: Buteo buteo (assembly GCF_964188355.1). Taxonomy (NCBI): domain Eukaryota; kingdom Metazoa; phylum Chordata; class Aves; order Accipitriformes; family Accipitridae; genus Buteo; species Buteo buteo. The sequence goes on from NC_134179.1 coordinate 10,331,793, forward strand.
TTTGCGAAAAGACCAGGAGATGGATTTCACGTAGTGGTCTGCCTAGGCATTCCCTCTTAGCCTGCTATGCCTGGCAGCCAAGCACTTAAGCACAGGCTGTCAGTTATGTTGACCTTGAGGAACTCATACTGTTGACCTCTGTTCCCCTATCTTCTCAGTGGCCTATCTTGTTTCCTCTGCTATTACTCTAACAACAGACTTTAGGTTATCACACTTAAAGACTTACGTACCTGATCTGGCCTTTGCTGCTATATGGGGCCCATGGACCACTATTTCTGTATGATAGTGCATGTTACCAAAATAAATGTCCTTAAATTAGCCAGTTCAGTTACTAGAAGCAGTCTGGCTGCAGCAGCAGAGAGCTTGTTGTAGGCCAGTTACGATTCTTTTATGTGTTTTTTTTGGGAAAATGTGCTCTTTTGGAGTTAATAATTGTCTAGTTACTTAATAATAGATACCTCTCAACATATTAATGGAATATCATTATTGTCATATATTTTTCAAGAAGAATGGGATCTTTCGGCAGATACAGGTCTTGGTCCAGCGACAGCATAGCAATAAGTCAGCATCTCTTCATATTCTGCTAGTTGTATCATAGGGATGCCAACTATAAATTTAGTCTATTCCAGCTCTGCTCCTGCATTGAGGGTGTATTTGAGGGCTTTGTGTCCTAGTGACTCTAACAACTTAGCTGTGTTACAACTGTGCAAATGGAAGTGCAGTGGCCTACATTTCAACAGTGATGAGTGAGACAGCCTGACCCACTTGAAACGCTTTAAGCAGCCCTGCTTTTCAGAAAGCTTTGAGCACTTCTTCACCAGTGGATCTGGTCTTATGCCATGTCTCAAGCTGAAAATTCAAAATTGCTGGTCATTTTGGAGAATTTGATACAGAGTATTTAAACTGTGCGTGACATTTTTTCCTCTTGTGTCTAGATGTGTCATGGTCCACTGTAACGGATCAGTCTGTGTTTCACTAAATGTTAACAGTGAAAATTATTCATGTTCATTTAGAGGGTAACACTGTTGTGTTAATGGATGGAAAATTGCCGGGAAGACTGCTGATAAAGCTGTAGTAGCAACTGGTAGTGAATCATTGGTGGTGCAGTTTCTAAACTGTCCTGCAGAGGGGATGGGTAATGTGAAGAGGTAAAATGTCCTTGGGAAAACAAGAAGAAAGATACTGTAAGAAATATTCATGCACCTGCCAAGTGATCTGACAAGCCTTTTCTGTCCTGTATTTTAAAAATGATCATATTGAAATGCTTTTCCAAAATCTGCCAGTGTGGCCTTTGTCCTGACCCCAGTAAAAGCACTGCTCTGAAGCTACCTCAGGAATGCCGCCCCTCAACAAAACCTTGCGTTGCCGTGCCATGTGCCAGCACAGCTGAGTATCCCACTCATTGTGCCCACTTCCCCTTGTGGTAAACATTGTGGTTTCACTTGACTGGCAAAGTAACTTCAGCAGTTCAAGAAAAGCAGCTACTGCTTATCTTTTGTGCAGCATATAGTGTGTTTGTGTGGGCTACCTCAGATCATGTGGTACAAGTGCTCTCTAACAATATTATGTTTTTCAGTTCTACTTGCAACTCCTAGAGCATCCAAAGGTCTTCCAGAGATTTTACAGGAACAAACCTCCTTTAGCCATCAGTACAACGCCAGAGGCTCTGCTAATGAACCCATCCGAGGAAAGGTAAGACAATGCGCATCCTGTATGATTAATAGCATCCAGGAAGGCAGAGGAGTATGTTTATCCCAGAACTTCTGACTGTTTGTTTAATATGAAGATTTGTTGTCAGAAGATTTAGAATCGTTAGCAGTTAATATTAATGGTATGCTCTTTTGTCTTACTTGTACCATGTTGTATTTGTGTGTATTTGTAGCACCCAGACTTCCTGTAGTTTTGATAACAATAACTGCATCATAAATCACATGATTTGGATTTCTAAAAAGTCTGTTTATGCTGTGACTTCACTGAACCCAACTGTCTTCACATGTGAAAAAGCTGGAATGAGTAAGATGAGAACAAGGGCTAATGCATAAGGGTCTGTTTTGATACAGACCCTTAACTTTAGTGAGGCCTTGGCTCTTAGGAGTATGTATGGCTATGCATTTCTTAAAAATCAGTAACTTCATATAAATAGGGGACTGATCCACAGACTCTGGTAGACTTCAAGAAGATCCAAAATACAGGATTCTGTTGTGAAAAATATTTTGAGAAATGCAGGGTATGTTTGTTTCCACTTCTGTTTATTAAAAAAAAAAAATAATCATGTGTGGCTGAGCAAAATCATTCGGGATGCAGTCATAAATCTCCTGGCCTACAAAAGCAGCAGTTCAGAATTGTATCCATAGCAACCCATGTAGCAAGAAATGAAATCTGATATGAATAGTCTCGTACAGAAGAACCGTATGCAAGTCACACACTCTCTGAGGCAGAGTGGTTGTGAAGCAGAGAAAATAAGATGCATTTTCTTTTACTTGTTGCTTCTTTCCAAGTATTCCTGCCATGCCCCATTTCATGAATAAAATAGCCTGACAAACCAGCTATTATGCCATTGCCTTCAGCTATTCGGACCTAGGCCAATGGCCAGTAGAGAAGCTGAGAAACAAGCGTAAGCTTTGCCAGCACTTGAGCTAATAAATGAACTCAGCTCACAGCTGCATCTACGAGCTGCTTATGTTCCCCTGGTTAATGTCAACCTTGTTTCCCCTTCCAGCGACATGGAGCTTTTGTGTGTGCAGAGATAAAACCAGCAAGTGGTCGATAGTTCCTAAGGGAACAGAAGTATTCCTGAGTGCTAGAGGGTCATGTCCACTAGAACAGCCAAAAACAGAGAAAGGAAACTCAGTGAAAAGCCGAATGACCTCACCCAGTCTCTTCCTGCAGAATTCCTAGGAGACAGTAGGCTTTGAAAATCTCTTATCAAAACCAGACGTCAAAGAAATAGCCAAGGCATACCCCAGAATTCCTGTGAGAGGACACAAAAGTTCAGGCATTTCTCAGACAACTGAGATGGATGTTGGCTGCCCTGCTGGGGAGGAGCCCTTTACATCCTACAACGAAATGGTCTTTGGTGGATGAGGTGGGGGGGGTTACCTGCTGTACATAAAACATGCAGACACTGATACCATCATCAGCAACTGAAACAAAAAGAGCCTAGAGTCACTGTTAGGCCAATGCGTTTGCTTATTCTAATATCAATAAAACCAAACATAAGCTGACACAAGTGAATTGTTGGAGGGAACACAATACTTCTTTGATGTAGTAACAGCTGCACCATGGTTTGATGTCTCTAGAAAACTGTATGTTTATCAGAACCTTTTTTTAGTGGTGAAATTTCACTGCCTTTTCTGGAGCATCAGCCACATGATTTTTTTTTTTTTTTCTATACATTCTCTAAGATGGTTTTTAAGTTAGTCAATACTTTCAGAGCTGCTGGTTAGAAGTAGACATCACTGTGATTCATGAAAAGGTATTTCATTTTTCAAACCAGTTATACTTTTAGTTTTTTGCTGGTTGCTAGGTGGTTTATGTAAATGGTTTTTATTTACACCATCTCTTTGGATGCTGCAGTGTGAAACGTAATTTTGCATGCCATGTGGTGTCAGCTTGTGATAAATGGAAGCCATTGTTGCTTCCGTAGGAAACAATGACAGCCAAGAGGGACAATTTGCTGCAGCCCACAGGAATGCAAAAATAATATGTCACTGCTCTCTACAGCTAATGAAGACAAACCCTTGGAGCAAGCCCTTTTGAGGGAGAAGAGAATGCTTTTGCTTAAGATTTAAGCCTATAATTTTTTTCATATTAGAGCGCATTAAACCAGAAAGCAGCTAATTTACTCAAGGCTTTCCCTTCATACTAAAAGAAAATAATTGTTCAAGAGACTGAAGGACAAGCTTTAGTAAGAATATTTCTCCAGTACTTTTCCCTGTACTTTTCACTGGTATTCCGAACAGATTTTCCCCTGTATTCTAGCATCAGAGACACTCAACATTTTAACTCAAAAATTTAACTTGCAGCTTTTAATAAAACAGACAAGGGCAAGTTATTACCTGCAGTACTCAAACTGGCCCCTCTTACATGCTGGAGGAGTTCATGTATGCACTTCACTGCAGTGAGAGTAATGAAAAATCAACTGTCAACTTTCCTCTTCAAGAAAGACATACTTGTCCTAATTATATATAATCTTACTAGACTTACATGTTTTAAAAGTTTTTCTCTCAAAGACTGGTAGCAAAATGGGAGAATAATCCTTGAACATTTGAGATAGTGTTTACTTAGTGCTTTAGATCCTGTGTTATAACCAAAATGAAAACACACCTCTATATAACATGTTGTGTTAATTCTTCATTTTTCTTCAGTTAACAGAAAAATGTATGAAACGGCTCTAATTTAGCCTTCCATTGTACAAACTCAGCTTCCATTGGTAGCAATGAAAACTGCGCTAGTTTACTAGCTGCACCTCTTCAGTTTCTACCATCATTGCCATATTAATAATAAATTGGCATTTGTAGATACAGGTCTTACCAAAATGATCAGATCTGTATCTATTGTAACATAGGGGGGATTTTCCTGATCCTGTGCATTACAACTTTTCATTTCTCATAATGAGCTGTAAGTTTTTAAAGTAACTTGACAAAGTATGGGGAGTGGGTGTAGAAGAGAAGATAAAATCAGTAAGAACTAAACCACTCTGTACAAACACCAACACAAATATTAGGCATAAGGAGCCAATCCCAAAATGAATTACAGCCTTTTGGGACATCTAGTACCTTCTAAATAAACCTACAATGTCAGACCTCAGAGGTCAGCACAATAAAATATGAACATGTCAGTAAAACTATCAGATACTCCATAAGTTCAGTTCTTCCTACAGTTACAGAGAACACAGTTAAGATATTCCAGGCACTTAGTTAAATAACTTCATAGCTAAAAGGGAAAACAGCTCTGCATCCCTGGCACTCTTGCATACTTTCTCTGGATGTTTTTTTTCACATGAAGTAGCAGAAGCCCAGCATTATATTTAATCAGATATTTATATAACACACACATAGATCCCCAAACTGTGTTAGTTTACTGTTAAGTTTTGCAAAGTAGAATTTTAGACAAGATGTCTTAAAAGAACAAAATGCCAAAATGAAAATCAATGGAAGACCAAGTTAACATGATAGAGAGGATGTTGCCATTGCATCTAATGCCTTTTCAGTTTCATGAATGCCCAGAACATCTTCACTAACCAGCTTTAATTTTACTGCTTCAGAAGCACCTGAACCTTGATCCTGGACTGTCTTTTTTGTATTCCTGTGCAAGTAGCATGCAGTGCACATCAACTGTGTTTTCCAAAATAATATTATATTAATATTTTTCTCTCCCATCTGGACTTTCTTTGAGCCTCTGTCAATGCTAGCTCACCTTCCTGAATAAATTAATTCTGTATTCACCAAGTAGAGCAAATATCATTAAAAGCACAGGTATTATTATTTTAAATAATGAAGAAATGTCTATTACAGGATAAGAGGGCATGTACATGACAAATTAAATCAGAAAATTTATTGCCACAGGACAACCATTAGGCATGTATATTATTCAGTTGTACTAAGGCAGTATAATGATGCTCATTAAAGTCAAAGGAAAGTCAGTGTCACTTGAAAAAGAAGTTGGACTATTAATCCATGTCATCAAAGGAGTCTGAGGGAACTTGTATTCTTGAACTTAAAAATTATCTGAAGAATCAGCAGGTGCCATGGACAAGCTCAGAGATAAGTTTCTTTCATTACAATGAGAATAATTTTAAAATTAATAATCACTGTTATTACCGTCCATATTCCAGTAGAAATGGTCAGACTGCCTAAATCCTTACTAGTGTGACTGGTTTCTACTTGTGAGTAACATTGCTACTCATGGCTCACGTGAGTAAATGTTTCCAGGCTCTGATTCGTATTCCATAAAAGCATTACATGTTGTATAGTTTTTCATACAGTTTAATTCATACATTAATCAGACTATAAATACACAGTCTAATGCCTATTCTGCCCTGTACCACACTGGTATACCTGTACTTTAATCTTTTTGATGACTTCTCTATATCAGATCTACTTTTTTGAAGATACTTAATTTGTTCTGAGCTGCTTTGGTGAATTCATAGTAGCTGTACTGGCTGTTTGATTGTGCCCCCTGCTCTGCTGTGCACTCTGGAAGATCTATTATCCAAGTATATTTATCTTATCTGCTTTCTAAGCTTGTTACTTTAACAGATTTGTTGTTTCATTGGTGACATTTTTTATTTTCATCGAGCGTTAGTGAAAATTTCATTAGTCTTTGTACACGTGGAAAAATCACAGTTCCATTTAATTTGAACTTGTTACAAAATACATTTCTATATTCTGAAGATAACTTTCTCATCTGTCAGTGACATCATCAAACAATATAACACACAGAACCTTCCTGTCATAGAAGCAAAAACTTCTGGGCTAAATCTTCCTCATCCTTTCTAGTTCCATTTGTCTTTTCAGATATATACAACTTAGGCTAAACTCCTGTATTCTGTGGTGCCCAGGACCTCTCATCATCATTTGGGGCCCCATTGTGCCAAGTGCTGTTCAGTGGAACACAGGAGTTTACTGCTCTAAGGTGTTCACACTGCTAGGTTTGACAGAAGGCTACATAGAAGTTGGCCATAAACCAAGGTGTTTGCTCCTTGTGCATCACCAGTGAGTTGTTCTGTTCCTTGAGCCTCGGAAGCAGTCTTCATGGGTTGTTCGCAGGCAGCAAATTTCAGTCCAGAAGGAAGCTGCAAGGGACCAAATTTGTAAGAGAGCTCTAGCAGAAGGCTCCTAAGCCTTCTTTCATGGATTTTGGTGTGAGCGTGGGCTATTATTAGGAAATAGATGTAATGTGTAAGAGATGGGTCTTGTTTTATCTCTCTCTCTCCCCATTTATTTTTTTTTTTAAATCAGAGATTTTGTGAGCCAGAGACTAAAAAAATTATATAAAATCTTTGAAATGTGCTGACATTTTAGGACTTTTTGTAGTGGATACTAAAACCAGAAGTTCCCAGTATTGCTGTCTTGAGTCTTCAGAGTGTTTACTGACTTTTTGTGGCATTTGGGTGTATTGTTAGGAGCTCAGTCATGAGGAATTTCTTTAGAAGTTATGCTACCCAGTGTGTCTGGGTCGTTGATCTGTGAGCTAAAAAAATCCTTCAAGGCAACAATGAGAGGATAAAGGCAGTTATTATGTTCTCACAGGTCACCAACCTAACCTACAATCACCCATACTGGCATGGTGAGGAGATGCAGATTATCCCCCTGTGCCAAAAAAGAAGGCTTCTACCAGGGAGTGAGAGAATTTATTCACAGGAGAAGTTAGACAGTGTCCCCACTGCTATTTTCCCTGGGGTGTGAGTGGAGTCTGGGCTCGTCTTGTGCTGCTTTCATGAGACAAAATGAAGAACTGAGCAAGTCTTGGCCTGGCATTCAGGTTTCACTCCGCTGCGCTGTCTAGTCTTTCATTTGTCAGGTCTTTAATGTTACCTCCGTGTCTGAATATTTGTGCGTCTGCTTAGGTCTGGAGAATTGTAGCTATCTAAATCAGGCATAAGTCTTGAGCAATGTTAAAAAAAATTATGGGATAAAGGAGAATTGGTGGCTGCACTTGTTGCTTGCACCATCCTCTTTTCCTGACCATCTTCTGCAGTGAAATTCATTGTGGAGAGAAGCCTAAAATCCGGTTGGTCCAGCTATGATGTGAATTGCTCAACCTTTACAAACTAGGCAGACTGCGCTGTCTTTTGCTGGTGACATGGATCCTATTAGCAGAGTAACTGTACAAAATGTGTAGTGTAGTGCCTCATCTTTCAGCCCGAGAGAATTTTTCACTTGTAAGGGATGTACTGGCAGCTTTGTAATCCTGCTATGGAAGTGTTCTTGCACTAATACAGACTACTGGCACTAGGAAGCTCTCTGTCCTGGTTTAGGTAATGGAAAGCAGCAGAATCTTGCAGTGAGCTCAGCCTGTGATTGGTACAGTCCAGCATAAAATGGCAAAGCTTATAGCTGAGGCTTCTTGCAGTTCCTGGCTGCATTGTTTGCTCCATAACACACCCTTCCTTCCCAGGCAATGAGAAGTTCTTGTCAATGAGGTGTCAATGTTTTTCTCCACAGTAATTTTGAATATATAAATACAAGAGGAACTTCAGGGAAGATGCATTTTTTTTCTTTCCCTAGAGATATGGCTCAGGATGGTGGGTAGGAATTAGGTAGTTAGACATGTGTGCATGTTGTTAGGAGCTCAGTCATAAGGAATTCCTTTAGAAGCTATGCTACCCAGTGTGTCTGGGTCATTGGTCTGTCACTTTGTGATGTGAGTTACCAATCTGCACACGTGGATGGGCAGAGCTCTGTTAAGTCAGATGTTCTTGAAAAGAAACATGGGAGAAGATGCCACAGTTGTGCAGGAAATTCCATTCTAGATAAGTTGAAGGTGGCATTATTCAAGACTTTTGCATTTGCATTGTGGAATGAAGACAGTGAATGATTAGCCATATTATTGTCTCTATAGCACTGATCTAACAGAACTTGTGAGATTTAATCTGTATGGTTGGGCTACTGGATTTCTGAAACCTCTTACAATTAATCAACAGTTGTAATTGCAATAGATTAGCCTGCCACAGATCAGCCTAAAATGTGTTGCACTCGGCTGACTGGTGCTTCGTGAGGACGTGTCTGCTTCTAGTCCAGTGGCAAATTCATCAATTCTGTCCTTCTGTAATATGAATGCCAAAATAGCTGAGATACGTGATATTATGGCTTATTACCAGACTCTACGGCCAGTCATAGGTTGGGAATGGTATCCTGCCCTAGGCTTTGATTCACAAAACTGCAGCACTGAGGCTATGTTTACAAGGCAGGCTGGCTGCTACTTGCATCTAATGGTAGAGCTTCACCTCTCTTCTATGCACGGCTACTCGTGAAGAGCAGTGAAGCAGCTTGAGATTCAGGCTCAGTATTGAAGTATTCAAGTATTCAACCATTACATCGTGCTGTCAGTTTACATGCCAGCTTAAGCGGTAATACCCTCATATTTCTGTGATGTGGCATTATCTCTGTGTGTTGTGGCAGTGGATAGTCAGCATGTTTAATAAAGCGGCAGCTATTGCTAGGAACAGAATACACTTTAGAATCAAAATAACTTGTAAGGTACTATTGAGTCTTTTCCAGTGATTCTTTAGTTATAGGGCAGGGTTGAAGTCAATGGAAATGCTGCCATAGGCTTTAACTGTAGTTGGATCCAGCGCTGTAATGCCACTTTATGTTCTAATTGTCTCAGAGGACTGTGGCTTTCATCTAGTCGCAAGTTAATGAAATTGCAAAGTCAGTGGTTCCAGCCTAACAAAAGGAATGGAGCCTCAGTTTAATACGCATTTCCCATTTGTAGTAAGTAATGGGAGCAGGACAAAACTGCAATCTTTGAAAAAGGACGCAGCCCTGCCGTTGCATTTCTTTGGCACAAATCAATGGGGATTAAGCTGTGACCCATGGAAGTTCCTACTAGAACTCTTCTATGAATACAACTGCTGTCACTGCACATGGGAGGGGAAGTGGTTTGTGCAACCACAGAGTGTCTGTGAAACACTGTGGTTCTAACCAGGGGTGAAAGTGGGGAATATCTGACATGAAGTGACTAAACATCAAATGTAATGGCTAATGAACATAATAGGGCCAAAATGTGTAAAGTTTACTCTAGGAAATCATCTTGCTGAGTAAGTGCTGGTGTCCTGATCACTCTCCTGACCATGATTTTATTTAAATTTAACAGTACCCAAAGAGAGAGATTTGCTGGGAGCTCTACAGGTGGTCTAGAACTCTTTTGTAGCACAGCTCAATGCAATTGTACCTGTGGTCTTCCCTCTGCCTCCAATCCCCCTCCACTTGTCCTGCAAGAAGGACGTTTTTCAATGTGAAACCTATTTGTCAGTGCTTGAGAGGAGATGTGAGAGCAATGGGATCTTTAAAAAATACTAATCTCTATTTGTTTAATTTTTAATGACTCAGAAGAACATGCAGTTTACAGAAGCCAAGAAGCAGTTAAGGTGCCTGGTGCTTGGGGAAGGTGAGTATTGCACACCAGGTTTGGCACTGATCTTCTCATTCATATTCTCTTTAATCTTTCCCTGTTCCTTCCTCTCTTGACTAGACTGCCTGGGAACAGCTCTAGACAATGGAATGTCTCTGAAGGTAGTGCGTGCAACATAGACACTGGTCTCAGCTGCTCGGTGCTTATTCTTGTGCACAGAATAATACAGAGAAAACAGTAATACATTTATTCACTGCAAATGTCAATTAAAACATTAATAAAATGACAAGGTAGAATGTGGGCAAATCAAGGAGCCTTCATCCTGCTGCTGAGTATCCGAATAGCTGCTTGATAAGAAAAGTGCCTCATTACCTTCTTTTCATTTCTGAATTTGCCAAAACTCCAGCGAGCTCCCTTCAGCCCTCTGCAAAGTGAACATAATGCACATAAATGCCCAGAAAATGTCTCTCAGAATCAAAGCTACTCTCCATGATAAACAATGAATATTGATTTGAACTGAAGACATTTGGCTAGAGAGGTATGGCTTAGCTCAGTCTAAGCATTTGGCTGATGTAACAGAACTGCTGTTATTGAAGTGGGTTTGCCTGACTTTGTTTTGCATCGTGTTCAGGAGTCTTATCACATAGGCAGCTAAATTACCTTCAGATGTTCATTTGTTCATTGTCTGGGTTTCTTGCATTACTGCGATGAATTCTACCACGTGGAATGAAATCTAATCAACAAAAATGAAGACCCCCTTCCTGTCACATTGTACATATTGGTACAGTGCATGCTGACAGGCGTGGTTTACAGTAATATAATGGGGGGGTATAAGCTTTGTCAAATTAAAAAAAAACCCACCATATCCAGACTGTTTTATTGTGAACTTGTAGACTTGTTCATTTTTTAGCCTAAGCATCAAAATAGGTCCAGAATACAAAATTATAGAAAAATAATTTTGTTTAAATAATTAATAGTGAATTATTTTATAATGCTTTTTGCATATTTGGGATGCTTTACAAAGTTATAAACCATTTTCACCTAGCAATTGCTATTTCTGTCACTGAAATGGGTCAATACACTGTGTCTTTACATGATTTATATTAACCTTACATCTTAATGTTGCAAAGGCAAGATAGCCTGACAACTTCATCATGACCTGTATCTCTAGACTGAGTGATTTCTGAGACCTTTGGAAGCAAATGGTTTTGGAAACTTTGGTTCTTCCTAACAGAAATAGCAGAAGAAATTCGCTAGAGCAGAATGATGGGCATCTGGCTTTAGGCATTCAGCTAGGGCTCAGATCTGTGTTTGATTCCTAGCTCTGAGCTCCTCCATCCGCATAGTGACAGTGAGCCAGTCCATTTTTGATCATTGGCACTTCCTCTGTAAGGATGATGCTTTCATACTTTGCAGGAATCTTGAAAGCTTATCATGAATTTAAGGTACCAAGGCACTATGATAATGGTGGCAATATTACTAGATTGACTATGCCAGCCATGCCTGGCTTTAATTAGCTGTACTACAAATCTGCTGATGTAGTAAAATGTTAAACAGAGCCAAAATCCAAATCTCAGGAAATGTCTGTGAATGTTCTAACACTCATCTAAAATACTGCCTCCTGATCTCCTAGGTTACAGGAGCTTAGGTCACTAATTGGTCAATGAATCTGCAGCACCAAGGATGATGTGGATGAGGCTACAGTTTAGCAATTACAGTTTAAGAGATTTGGTAAAGAATTCAGTGAGAACAGACAGTTGGGTGTGTATACAGAGGATTTAATAAGGGTATAATAAAGATTCCTATGTTTGTTCACACAGACCTATTGTCTAGTGAGTTACTCTGAAGAGGAGACTCAGGCTACAGGACCACCGTAAGAATCGTATTTGGTAAATCATGTCTTTTCTGTGACTGAATCACTGGTACAAAACAATTCTTTTGGAGAAGCCGAATTTGCTTGTTTTGCGCACACCCCATGTACACATGCCTGCACCTTTACATGCTGCAGAATTCATCCTTTGAGTAGAGTAGGTATTTGCCATATATCCCATGAATTGCTTTGATGCTTTCTTGGTAGCAAGTTAAAATAGTGAGTCAGCTAATTGAGCTTGAAAACCAGTTTAATCCTATTCCAGCACATAAGGCATCGTCTTTTTTGTTTTTCTTTCAATAATGCTGGTTCATGCACTATATTCACAGATGTTAAGAAACACATTTGTAAGCAGTCTGTCTAATCTAAAAAAAGTATGGATCCACAACAGATAAATGAGTATTATGTTTTGCAGTCTCTACCAATGGGACTTCCAATTCACTTCATCTGTGCCTTGTTTTATTACCATTTTTACAAACCATCACACATATGGGGATGGCTTGCCAAAATGTTTGGGTATGATTTTTTTCATATGCTTAACCTGTAGCAAAGATCTGGACTAGAAGCAGCATGTACCAACAAAACAATCCATTGTTTTCTCTGTGTGAGAGGACACATTCAGAAAGAGAACAGCAGCCCCCTTGCTTCATCAAAAAGGAAGTGTATAAGGATCAGATTTGGCTAGTGGGACCTCATTAATTAAAGCTGGCCTTTCTATAAATGTTCGGGTATGGGGAGAATTCTTGGTGTGAGAAGTCCTCTGCCTTTAGGGTTGTGTCATCGGGCTCTGCTGTGGCCTTACATTACTGCTTGTTGCCTGTGGAGAAACAAGTTTGTGAGTTCATTATTCCAGGGAGTCTATAGTAAGACTCTTTAGTACCTATGACTGTTTTGTACTTGCTGTGGGAACCCTGAAGTTGGCTGCTTTCCAGTGCTCCTGCACTCCTGTTCAGTATGACCTTCAAAGGAGAAACAGTCAAAGTTAGGTTGTTCCATTGTACAAAGGCCTGTTCCCACAGCATAAGACCCGGTATGGTCAGGATGGTCAGCCACTTCACTGACCTCACTTCCTTCACCTTCCTAATAGCTTTATACACATAACCCAACAACAGGGACAGTTTGTGGCAGGACAGCGAAATCTTGCTCTTGTAATCACCACCACACTCCATAGTACTCTGCTGAAACAGGGACATGCAGATAATGGATATTTTATTTCAGTACTTTGTGCATATTGAGCAATATATTTCCCTACTTATGTGTCAGAGCTTGAAAGGACTATCTATTTTTAATGAGCTATACCATGCATAGCTAACGTAGAAACTTAATTTTAGATACAGATTTTGGTTTTGTGCATTAGGGAACCATGTAAATGACTGCTGTGTGTTAGGAAGACACAAGAAATGTGTTGTTCGGTGGTGGCTCAAAGACCCAGGCACAGGTAAAGGTGGGTCCTCCTGATGACTGAATCCCAGCCGATAGATATTATCAGGTATGAGCTGCTATGTACATAATGTAACAGTCTGTTCCAGTTGGCCCATTCCAGAGCCTCTTAAAGGCTCAGGTCCCTGCAGGCAGGGATTAAAAACAAATAATCTGAAAGTGGTACTAGCTCAGCTAGTAAGCAAAGGAGCAGGGTACTCAAGTTGGGCTGGAGAGCCATACTGTTGCATTGATAACAGTATCTAATACCTAGATAGCTTGTTCTAGACCAGCTGTGGGTGCCTGGCACCACCCACTGAGGACTGGGTTCTAAAGATCCTACCCAAAGGTGAACTCCACAGTACAGCTGCTGTATTGAAATGAGGTGCTACTCTAGCTCGGAATCCAGCCTATTTGGCCAAATCCTCAAGCCAGTTGATCTTAATGTTCTGGTGGTACAAAGCTTGCATGAAGCTGGCATACGGGTCCCAAGGAGTAATTCCATTTCACTGGAGCCCAGTGATCTGAGTCCTCACCTGCCTGCATGATAATTTGAGTCTGCCATGATCACATTACTGTCGGTGCATCCCAGAATGTTCTAGAGTACAAATGTAAGAGGTCAAACTCTCATTCAAGCCAGACAAAGAGACAGAAATGCAATAAGAGGAATGTTTCCCAGCTTCATTTTCTGTTGTATCACACTTCTTTATACCTGTTTTGCTTACTGTCAAATGACAGTTCTCCTTCCATGCTCTGGACTGCTAGTTTGGGGTGTAGTGTAGACTTTTTTATTTCTCATAATTCTGTCTTGTTTTATTTTTTTTATTATTTTTCAGCAGTCAAGGAGAATTATGAAGTACTACATTTATGCTGATTGCAAGTGGCAGAGCAATACCACCGAGGCCTTTGTGCTCCAGGAAATCACTGAGGCCCTTTATGGCTGGTGAATCTATTCATCTAGAAGCACCTTTTTGTAATGGTCTCCTTCCCCTGCCAGTTGTTTATTCATGCATCAACAATGAGGAGCAATTGAAGGTGAGCTTACTCTTGCACTTGTAACCTATTAAAATTAAAGAGCTGTGTTTCCAAGAATTGCACTCTTCTCCCTCAAACAAAAAAGAAAAGAAAGACCTGACCAAAGTGCAGCAGAAGATATGATATGAAGGTCATTCAGCTCATGTAATTAAATACAGAGATTCACAAGATCAAAGGGCACCTGGGTAAATTAAAAGAAAAGCCTACATGGAATGGATCCATCTCTTGAGCAGCTTCATATGGATTAGAATGATGTGAACCCCTATCAATCAAAGCAAAGACGAATGTGGCTGGGAATGAACCATTGGTCAGAGTGCACTTCTGGTTTGAATTCAAGGGTAAAAACTGTGATACAGACTTACATCAGTGAAATGGGGTGGTAGTTTTCTTAGACCTTAAAATGACAAAGTCATTGAGAGTCTTTCCATTAGCATTTAGTGATGCTGGATTGGGGTGAGGTTGTGTCCACAAGATGCACGTCACCACCTTAGCCATACAGGAGGACCACAAGATGCTTGTGATACAGTGCAGCAGGGAGGCAGGACAGGGAAGTGAACATTATGGGTACATGGGCGAGTACAGGCAGTGGTGAATCAGAAGCTTTCAGCACCATTGAAACTTATCAAAGCAAGCAGAGAGAGTGAAATGTGCAGAAAAGGACAGCACATTCCTGGGAGCGTTAGAGCAAAGACAATGAGACAAACTCAAACCTGAAATAAGGCAGAGTGACTCACATGGACTTCAGTGGGAGCTGAAGCTGTTCAGACTTGTGCAGAGGTTGGTCCAGTTTAGCATGAATTATTTTCCAGGGCACGGGTGAGAGCATCTCTACTTGGCCAAGGAATGTTTTTCATTGCAAGAAGCCTTTTGTTCCAATTCTTGAGATTTCCCATAGTGCCAGCTAAGTTCAAGGCACTCCAGCATCTGTAAGACGCTGCTCTTGAGTGTCAAGGAGATAAGGATCTGAGGCCAATAAGCAGAGTTTAGAAGAACAACACATACTTGACTTTGTTATCGTAAATTATCCCCTATCCTTCCTACAACACAAGTTGCCAGGCCATCCAGATACATCTGCAGGGTAAACACATGTCCATAATAATTGAGTACTTATGTCCTCCTTTGTTAAGTCCTCTCCTAGTTCCAAAGTCAGTGGGGGTAAGTAATAGATCCTGGAGCCAAGTGAGATGATTGCATACTCATTTACATTTCAATGTCCGCATTGCTCTTCCAGTTCAGAGCTCTTTTATGGCAGTGTTGATGATATCTGGGCACTGGGAACAAAGTGACAGATCTGAAGGCATAGGTCTGTGTGCTAAGCTCTTTCTGTGGCAATTAAAAATCATAGCACTTTGACCCTTGAAAACCTTATCTTCAGAGCTGTGAAGCTTCAGAGGCGCTAAGCACTGCCAGCCTTGCTGCCTTGCCCTGTTCTCCAATCTCCACATACCTTACCCCTTTTGCCTTCTTAAAGCCAGTGTAGTAAAATGTGCGTGTGCAGCGGTCTCAGTGCTACAGCCTCTGTTGCCATGCAAAAGGAGCATCTGTCTCGATCGCAGTATGAGTAGTCTGAGTGCTTAAATGACAGGTCTGTGCTGAATATCAGTCTTTATTAGTAATGAACAAAGATTCCCATGCAATGAGTGGGAATGTTAAGATTGGCAAAAACATTACGAAACTGAGATAAGTTAATTACTAGGGATTACTGCTCATATTGGACAAATTAATTTTCAACATTTGGCTAGGCCTTTACCAGTCTCAAAGGAGCTGTGTATTCGTACCAACATCCATAACCTTCAAAGCCTATAGACCAGTGTTACTAGTGCTGATGAGTAAGGGGTCACTTCACCACTGAAAAATGCTGCAGAGCCTGCGAGCAACTGTGCACTGCTGTGGTACTCCCTCTGCAAGTCAGTGCAGAAGCACTGCAGAAGCATAACATGCAAATGCAGTATTTCTGTGCGATGACAGGACATCTTACTGCACTTACTTTGGAGGGAGTAAGAGGGATTTGGGAGGCTCCAAGCAGTCAGGAAAGGGACAGAGAGGATAGGGTGTAAAGATCTTCACCATTTCCTCAGTGTTTGGTGCATGACTGATTGCATGATTTATTGTGTCTAGACCTAAGTGGAGGCTATAGGATCTCGGAGCTTTGAATTCCAGGACAGCAACATATGGGGCTAGAAAGAGTCACAGATAGGTCCAGATCCACAGAGGAGATTCGCATTGCTTGAGCCCACACATTGTTCCACCTTTAAGTTATGAACAAAAGGCCTGCTTTAAATTGCTAGCCCGTTTTTCCACCAACTTTACTGTTTCTTAGGATAGCCCTATTTTTTTGCTCAGCTGACTGCTCATGGGTTAAATACCATTTACGCTCATTTCTTTCTCGTATGACTGTAAGAATAACTTGGTCTTGTCCATTAGATAATTCTTGAATATTAATTGCAGGTTTATTAGCTTGCTTAGAAGTGTTAATTGTTTGCACAGCTGAGCTGTGTATCAGGAGAAGATAAATAAATGTTCTTGTTCTAGGAAATGTCAGTGACAGACTTCCAGGCTTAGCAATCAATTTACATTGGTTCTTTTCAGAAGAGGGAAGGCAGGACATTTGGTTTTGGTTAAGGAAAATCCTTTCTAGCATCACTGGAGGTGGGCAAAAGAGCAGTTTGATGTGAGCACCACAGGGCCTGGCTTTGAGCAGTGGAAAAATACCCAAAAGACTTGACATGGCTGAACATTTCCTAAACAGAGCTGCAAGAGAGGAGAGCATCTGGTGGAATTAATTGCCTGTAATTTTTTTAAGGTGATGGTTGAGTGTGAATGGCTGCAGGAGAGCAGAGATCAGAAGGGTGGGAACAGGTTTTGTTTTTTCACCAAAAAGTATACCTGGTAAAGCATCTCAAAAAAACTCAAAAAAAAAGCCACATGCGGAGGCTATCTATCTTAAGACATTGATATCTCCCAAAAAGCTTCAGTTGCTAAGAAAACATATTATAGAAAGTTCAGGTGGCTGTGCCAATAAAAGACACATATATGTTGTTTGACACTTCCAATTCCCCTTTTTCAGTAACTTGTAAATGTCAAATTTCAACTCTTTATACTTAAGTATCTTGCCCTGTGTGTCAGGCTCAAGTTGAACTTGCTTTTGCTGTGGGTTTTTTAACTTTCAACTAAAGCACTTGAGCTCTTTCTCACAACAAAGTGTGTCCCATGTTACGTAATTTTTTTAAATTTTTTTTTTATATAGATTGGTTAAACTTTATTGACTTGCTGTTTAGGAAGGGAGTTACCACAGATGTGTGGTTTGCCACTTCTGTGTAGGTAGCGTGAATTTAGTCATTATAAAACCTCAGAAAACCTGTAACACCATCTACTAAGGAGAGACGTGTTAGAGCTTGTCAGCTAAAGTCAGGGAAGAGTCTCTTGGCACTGAGCATGTTCTGGCACAAGCCCACCTCAAAGCAGACCATTCATGGCAATTCTTCCTCCTACTGATGGGCAAAAGCAGTATGTTAGGAAGTGCAGGGGAACACTGTTGCCTGTCCTCTCAGTGATTTCCTGGCTGCTACACCAGCTGCAGGAAGTAAACAGAGAAAGCAGACTGATCTTAGTTGGGAGATGGAAATAAGGAGGGAAGGAGACCTAATCAGAGAAGTAGGTAAGGGGCTAAGATGTGGTACAGAGCTGGGTTTTAGGACCAGCACTGGTTTTCTGTGAGTGCTAAAATCTGGAGCCAAAGGTAAGCAGAGGGAGGAATCTAGAACTGGGACAGAGGAAGGCAGGAGCAGAATTAGGTTGAGGAGAACCAAAGGAAGGAGCATCTAAAAACCATTAAAATGCTCTCACCACAGAACTGTGTTCCTGAATCTTGGTGCTGCTGTGCTGTCAGGAAGTACCTGTGAAGTCCACGGTGCTGGGTAACTCCCTCTCCTGCAGTGGAGGCTCTCCAGCAGGCAATGCATATCACTCTTCCAGTGCTGCAGTTGCTGCTACTGAAAGCTTTTCCTGGGATACCACTGAGCATTGTGCCTGTGAGTACTCACAACTGCCATTGATTCACTGATGTAGGGGAGGTACTTGGATATGTGTTGTCCTGGATACAGTTCAAGGTTTGGATAGTGTGTGATGAAACAGGCCTTGGATGACTCACTGAGTGCTCAAGCAGTCTTGCAGTTTTCACTGAGTGGGGAATGGCCTGATGCAGCTGTGATAGGCAGCTTGGAAGCCAAACTGAGGCTGCATAGACGTTTTCTAACCAGCTGCTGCTGCACAGCCTGCTCTCTGGTATCTCATGTTCATGAGGGACAGCAAGTAGCCAGGCAAGGCTGTTAGAAAGGCAAGGCAGTCTGACTCTAATAGAGGAGGGAGGAGACAGACCTTTTGGGGATATATTAGGGCAAGGGTGAGGACTGGCAGAGTGGAATTTGGTAGATCAGCATGAATGGAACAGAGAGGTTTCATGAAGCCTGACTAGATCAACAGGTAGAGATTGGAAGCCAAAAACTGGGGATTGACTGTGAGGGCTAGGAAGCAGCAGGCTATCTTAGTTGCGAGCACCAGGAAAAAAAACCCCAACCTAGCAAACAAATGAGAAATGCAGTGTTAAGAGCAGAAAGGCAGGCATGAAGTAACATGTAGAAAATGAGGAGAAAACAGACTATCTACTCGTTGCTATTGGGGACCACTTTTCCTGGAGACAGAATGAAGGCTGGGGCGCAATGGAAAAAATAGTGTGTAATAGTTCATAATACAAAGAAGGCTGAACTAAAATTGCGCAAGCAGCTCTTCCATCTGTGGAGGTGGAAGAGGATGCTGAACAGTTAAAGTCAGATGAGTGGTTTGGTATTTTTTGTTCTGAGGACCTTTTTGTTTTCAGCAAGGAGGGTAAGTAGTTACTGCAACAATGTAATAGGGTACATAATGAATGACTGATGAATTTTCTTCCCCTGGAACCTCTAAGTCCCCTAGGAAGACAAATCTAACCAAGATGTAATCCAGTTTACCCAGACTTTATTGCTGGGGAAGGAAATGATGATGGGGGACATTGTGGTCTATGTAAGAGGGGCATTCATGCAATTATTCCTAGTTGTGAAGTCTCTGATCCTTAAATTCTGGCATTTCTACATGTGGTGTGCTTGACTAAACTTTAATGTTGTTCCATTTAGAGTCAGGTTTGCATGTGCATGTGGAGCTACAGGAAGGAGCAGAAAAGCTTTTACTGACTTGGTGGCAGCTCAATCAGTTGTATTGGCTCCTATCTGCTGCACAGGCGTGGCCTGGCAGTGTGAGCATCACAGGAAAAGCCAGAGGAGGGGTCATTTGGGTAGGGCCCAAATCTTTCCTGGAGTTCCAAGGTCAACAGGGACCAGATTATGCTAGAAGATGCTTTTGGCTCTATGCCTGCTTGGACCCATTTCCAGCCTTCCCTGTGCGAGTTGGCTGCTAAGAGCAAGCTGATCCTGACCTTCAGGCATATGCTTGTCCCTTGTGACAAGGAAGTTCTCCTGCAGCCCAGACATAGGCAGAAATGATGTGACAAAGGAACAGGGAGCAGAATAGGAAAGGCTGGTGGAAGAAAAGGAAATCTCATTTTTCTTCCAAATATGAGCATTATATTGGAGCCTTGAAATGTGCCTGAATCAATGAAATAATTTAAAAATAACTTGGGAAACCACTGGAAAATCTACTGCAGAGGGAGTGGCTGGCCTGTGGGCTCTGAGCTGTGGTGTCACAGCAGGCATCTTCAAGTGTTTCACCACACTGTACAGTGCCTCTACACGGATCTTTTTGTGCAGGCAAATGTGGGGCTCGTGCACAGGTTGGGGGGCAGCTGTAGAGCCTGCAGGCAGAGTCTGCAATTGTCTGCTGTTGGCTGTCATGGTGTAGTTAAACATGTGGGAAATGAGAACAGAATCTGGCCTATAATGTCCTGTCAATGCTAAACAGCCTTATAGATTGAGCTCCTTACTGCTGTGGTCTGGTACCAAGTGGGCCATCCTTGCCCTAGTGTGGATTTCTAGCGTGCTCTGCCTGAGTCAATGGTGGGAGGAAGATTTCTGCTGTTTATAAAAACTGCAAATGCATTTGGCAGGAGGATCTCCTCTCTTTATTTCTTCTCTCTTTCCTCCTACTGCACCCAGTCCTGTCCTCCCTCCCTCCTGCCCATCCTGCTTGGGAGCAAGCTACTCCTAGGAGGGCACAAGCCCTCCCCATCCCCAGCAGCTGTCTGGGGGGGTGGCAGGCAGTTCCTGTCCTGGGGCTGGCAGGAGCCAGTGGCCCAGGGTGTAGGCAGGTGACCTGGTGCCTGCAGGCCAGCTCCCTGCCTTCCTCTGCCCTCCTGCTGTGGCTGGAGGAGCAAGGAAGAGGGACTGCAGATTAGAGAAGGTGCATGCCTGCCAGTGTGCAGTTTTGTCTGCGGCTTCAGCACAAAAAACAGAGCCTGCTGGCATTTTGGAAAGAGGTGGAAAGTCCGCAGCTCAGGCTGTGTCTTGGGTGGAGACCTGTCAGCCCTGAGGGGTGGGAAGCAGACAAGTGGGCTGGGGCCAGATCCCATGGTCTCTGCTATCTTCTGGCATGGAGGGCTCCGTTCCTCCCAGCTCTTGCAGCCAACATATGCTGCTCCCTCAGTGCACCTACAGTAAAGAGGAGTGGTTTTGTGTAAAATCCAGTAAAATCTAGTTTGGATTTTAAGAGACATCTCTACTGAACTTCTAGGAAAAGATGTCCTGATTTCTGCAAAAGCTGGGTGGATGTTCTGCACAGACCTGCTTGCCCACAGGTTGTTACTGATGTCATCAGGTATTGGCAAGACCCTTTGCTGGTGCAAAACTGCTCCATTGCCTGTAATAAAGTCATGCCATTAAAAATCTGAGTGATGTCAATACAGTATGAACATCCCACCATCCTGCTTTAGGATGTGCCACCATTTGGGCTGGATTTTAGGGCAAACTTTTAGAATTAGAATAGTTGAAGAGGTACATAGAGAAGGAAGGGAACATTGTGAAGGCTGTGACTGAAGGCCTGTTAAAATAAGAATCTCAAACGCAGGTCAGGTTGTGCCCTAGGGCTGGGAGATAGGTTAAGCAGTCCTCTGGGATCCCTTCCACTCCTATTTTTCTCTGAGGCCTCGGAAAGGCAGACTCTCTTTTGTTTTTTGTCAATGGCAGTTTTCTGAAGAGAAAGTGAAAAGCAGCTGAGAAATGGCAGGCTGTCACCTGAGAGAATCTCTCCCTTTCAGCTATTTTGGATTCCAGATAATTCTATCTATGTGCACACATGAAAAAGATTCTGTCCTAAGAAATTGGATGAGGTTACCAGGTCCAGCCAGCACTCTGAATTCATATTTGCAGATCTTGGAGGGTTCTCTCCATGACACATGCATTCAAAGCCAACCAAGCACACAAACGTTTTGCAGAACACATAAAAACTCTCTTATAATAATTTCTTCATGCACTGTCTCCAGCGCCACAAAAATCTTACTCCTTTTACGTACGGGCAAGGTGTTAATATTCTTGGCTGACTGGAAACCTAACAAATACCTTTGACATCTAGCTTGGCTCTGTTTCTTGTTGGATCTGCCAAGCATTCTTTAGATGTCAAGGTCTGGGATTTATGTGCTGGGAAGCACATGATATTTTGAGGGTGTAGAGTTAACCAGTTTTGCACAAAATGTAGTAGTTATGTAAAAGTCATATTTTAAAATTAAATCGGTGCCTTATGGAAAATCCTAAGTACAGAACCAGGAACCAAAGCTCTGTGTTTATGTACAGTGCAGACGCAGTCCTAGGACTGGCTTTGCAGGCTTCTCCACCCTCATATGTTACTGTGCTTCAGCCGTGACCTGAAGGGTTCATCTGAGAGGTAAAGAGCTAATTGGATTTCCATGTCCACTCTCCTAACAAGAGTTTCATCTGTGGCAGAGTCTCTTGTTTTCCACTTTGGATAACCGTGTGAAGATCTCGTTTCCAAAAGCCTAAGTAGCCAGATAACCCCAGGCATTTTGCAACATAGACTAGTGGATTTCTCCCTGGACTCCCTGAAGTTCCGTTGATTTATGTTCACAATCAGAGGAGAAGAGAACTTTATTTGATGTCCTGCCCTTCGCTTGGACGACCCACTCATTTCACTGCCGCTGTTGCTAGCCTTGAAGTTCCAAATACCCCAAACTAGGTCCTCCTGAAAAGGAGGTAGACTTTGGAATCTCATGAGATTGAAGAAAAAAGGAAGGTGGGGGAACTTTTTATATTTGCCTTTCAGATTTTCAGCTTTCATAGGCCTCAGATGCATTTTAAAGCATTTTTCAACAGCTAAAAAAAGAAAGTAAATGTACTTTTTCTTTGGTGGGTAGAACAGCATGACCTGTAAAGACATCTGATACTCTTATGCAATGACTTGACTCTAGTAGCAGGGTCTTCAGAAAAAAATGCCAAATGTCATACAATTCCTGATAAAAATGTAAGTGCTAGCAACACAGCTACTCTGTCAGCTCTGTCATGGCTGTGTGATATGATGCCTGTAATCTTTATTGGCAGGAGCACAAGCCAGAGTTCACTGTGGGCACAGCAGTCTCTTCCTGGATCAACGTCCTCACCAGAAGAGAGCTGCTGTTGCTCTTCTTTTTAATTAATGTAACTTCTCCCCTTGTCCCTCAGCTCTTGCCCGAAAGTGTGATGTTATAACTCTTTAAAATGAGACAACTGGAAAACTCAGTTGTGGTAATATATTCAAGAAATGGTATTTTGTCGGAAAGCATAACTGTGAGGCCTTGCAAAGACCAGTTGCTTCCTGTTTGTCTTCCGTAAACACCTGGTGGCATATCTTGGGAACAGGCTGCCCGTGGGTGAGTAAAGCAGGCGCAGCTGCCGATGCTGCAGCTAGAGCCCGTGGGTGGTGTGACGCAAGTCTCTCTCAGAAATGCTGTTATTTCCAAAAACATTTCATTTGGGGCAATGCTGGCTTTCAGAGCCTTTGCAACCTCTTTCATTGCAGAGAGGAAGGGAATCATCCCTGGCGCTGGCATATTTTCATGTGTTTGCTGTGTGGATCGTGAGACTGGTGAAAGCGTGTGTTTAGACAGTGACAGATTACCTTAACCCCCAAATCAGTCTCTGGCTTGTTAGAAGAGGAGCTGTAAAGTCTACTGTGCTAGTGAGTTTCTAAACATTGTTTTGAATTGGCTCGCTCTCACTCTGCAGGCTCCCAGCTCTGTCCTATGTGCGAGGAGCAAATCGAACCCCCACAGCAGTTGGTCTGTACTGGGAACTTCCAGTGAGGTGAGCAGGCACCTGGCCTGCAGTGAGCTAGTTATGGTATGGGATATTTATTAGAAACCTATGTTTTCAAGCAATTACTATCTGCCTACCTTTTAAAGCAAACTGTCTCCATTCCTTCCAGTCCTGCCAGCTAGCTAAAGGTACTACAAGAAAGGAAGAAATCAAACCTTCTAAATTTTTTTTATTATTAAGATAAAAAATAATTGTTTCTGAGATCTTATGGCAAGTAGCAAACAGCCTTTTTGTAATTGGTATAGATACTGAAAAAATGTAAATACCTTAAAAGACAGAGGCTCATCATGGGGCACAGAGGTTCTTAAGTACGATGGTCTTATCTGTTGCCATTATTTGCACAACTAAAATATGTTTGTCATACCTTTATTTTAGTTAATAGAGAGTAAGATATTTCCAAACAACAGCCATGGAATGGAAACTGAGGTTATCATTCCTGTCACTATCTTTTCTGAACTGTAGCAAAGTTCTGATTGGAGGCTTTGTTGAACTTTAGAGTGTAGAAATACATTGAATGAATATGCCTTTGCTGTGAAAAGCAGATATGGATTACTACTAGGTACATTCCATAATGGAAAGTCTCCATTTTTAGGTGGATGTGGATCCACCCTGAACATGTCTTTGTTTATTTGTAAGATTGTTTCCTGTTTTTTCTTATCACAAACTTTAAGCTGTGAATTAAAATAAAGAGGCAGGCTATGACGTTACAGTCTGTAGACTAAAGGATGCAAAGAGGCCTTTTCACAACACTTTGAAGGAGTTGAACAACTATCCAGAAGTGTAGGAAGTCAGAGAAGACTTCTACAGCTTCCTTCCGTAACTCAGTTGTTAGTTCAACTCCACTGAAGCAGAGGCAATAATAGCAACAACAAACCTGGATGATTTTACAGTGGGTTTTTTAGCCTGGTAACAAGGAATTAGACATCTGTGTCCTCCTCTTCCCCAGTATCTTTTGGAGGTGCTGGCCAAAGTCAACAACATTTGACTGAAAGGGAGAATTTTCAACAATAATTAACTTTCCTAAAAATAGGAGGCCAGGGAGAGTGGAGTTGGATTTGAACATTTGCACTTTTGCCTCTAATAAATCTTTTGATCCTTTCACCCATTCCTCCTGTGTAGGTTCTCTGTGGTTTTTTGCTAAGGATTTAGGAAGAATAAATGGCATAGAATTCAGCTGTTCTACTTGGAGATGAAAGTAAGTCTTTATTTGCATTAACCTGTCAACAGTGACTCTTTAGTTTGTAGGTGTCAAAAGTGAAGTGAATTAAGTGTATGTACATTTTTTTCTTTAAGGCTAGAAGGAACCACCATGATTATCTAGTATGGTTTCCACAGCATAGGTTGTCAAAGCTCAATGTGTAATTTTGTCATCTAGCTAGAAGTTCCTGTTGAAGCCACAGGATTGCTTTCAGAAATGTGTTTTATTATGGTATTTGCTAGAGAGTTCATGACATCTCAGTAGATCCCACAGGGAACAGTTCTGATAGTTAATTACTCACATGGCTGGAAAACTGCACTTTATTTGTAGTGAATTTATCTAGCATTATCTTCAGCAGGTGGATCTTGTATTTCCCTGATGGATTCAAGTCTGCAGTGTATTCTGTATTCAGTGCATACAAAACCAACTAGGTAATTTCTTGACCTCTGCTTGATAAATTAGAATTAACATGCCATGTTTTTTAGATCTAAAATTATTTTATATTTCTTTCTGATCCTTTCCCTGTATTCAGCTTTTTTTTTTTTCTCAAGAGTAGCTCTCAAAAGCAGATGTAGCATTCCAGCAGCATTCACAGTAATGACAGAACTAATGTCATCCTTTTCTCCTGGAAGACAAAGGGGAGTAGGAGTGGGAGTTGACCCAGATTCTTCCCTTGCCATAATGTCAAAGTCAGTCATGAAGATTTCTGAACATGTAAAATTTTACATTACTCTTAATTCTCCTACCTAAAGTTATAAGGAAAACACTAATGAAATAGATCAGCACATCTCCATTGATTTCACTGATCTTTGTTAGTAGTGAGTTGGACCTCCAGTGAAAAAGTATTTAGGTCAATCCTAGGATAGAAAAGAGCATTGATATGATTCACAGAAAAGTCTTCTGAATAAAAAGATGAAGCAAATTCCACACTTTTCAGTGTGCCCCTTCTTGGGATATGAAAAGCTTAGGCATCTTTCTCTGCTCCTCCAACCCAAGATTGATCAATCAAAAAAAAAAAAACTAAAAATGTTGTGAAATTTAAAAAAAAAAAAAGGAGGAGTTTGTGCCAACCAGATTCTTCAAGGGAATGAAGACCAATGGCAAAGTGATTTTTCAGCTGGGATGCACATACGTAAATGAGATGCCCCTGAAAGAGTCCAAACTTTGTCAAAATCAGCAATTCATTACAAGCCACTGAAGCTGGTTTAAAGCTTGAGAGCTGTGAGTCATTGTCTGCGTACAGAATCATGTAGTGATTTATACAGCCAGGGAGGGGGGTGTTATTGGAGACTCTTAAACAAGATGGAAGTGTAATTTACACTTTGGGTACAATTAATTGGAAGTATAATTGCAGCTGAAATCTTTTACGAGGCCTGAGCTGGTGGCAAATACTCAAATTTTAGTTACGCTGCTGTGATGTGTCTGTCTCTTTGTGGTCATTGCAATCAAACGATAGCATTTTAAGAATGACAAATTCAACTGCCTAAAGTAACATGGCCCCGGGTGTTCACCCTGTTTCAGGCAATACGTAATGTCCTCAGCATGTTCCTGTTGTGTGCAGCTTTCTCATCAGCCAGCACAGAAAGAGACATCCCATTTTTAAGTGAGTCTCTTGAAAACATGTTGAAACGCTTCTCCCAAAGACCTTGCAACGTGCACAGTGCTGGTTCTGATGGAGGTGGCCAGCAGTGCCCTATGGTGACCTGTGGAGCAATCATGGGGTCTGCAGCTTTGTGAGTCTCTGGCTCTTGCTGTTGGTTGATGAAATGACCCTTCCCTTGCACAGCTGCAGCACTGTCCTTGGCACCCTCTAAGCAGCCGTCCCTGGGTGCTCATTGCTACATGGGAATACTCTGCAGAGTATTTACCCATATGGATTCATCTGGACAAAGACATTTAAAAAACTTGTCTTTTTTTAAGAATGTGTCTGAATCTGGAACTTGTTTCTGTCTTAGCCTCTTAAGGAACAACTGTTCTGAGTAGGGCACTGTCCAGGCTGCTTTCCTGTGTCAAGAGCTTCAAGGTTCTAAGTCAATAAGTATCAGCTGCTGTAGAAGTGGCAAAACATGTAAGAAAAATGGGTGAAGTGAGACCAGAACTCCTAAGGGTGAACAGACCAGGATAGTCTTGAGTGCTGAAAGAGAAGTAAATGAATTATTGGCATCAGTACCATTGTCAGACTCCCCTGACACCTTGGCCTGGCAATGGCGAGAACTGCAAGCCACAGAAGATGGCAAAAGAGAGTCCCTGTTAGTTAGATAATGAATCTGTATTATCTAAGCTTGAGCTGTCCCTTACTGTGGGACTGATTTTTGAGAGCTGAGGCCCAGATTGTAAAGCAAATATTTATTCATTTGCATTACGTTTCTGGATTCCGTAGACTATGTCAGAAAATAAAATAGATTTGTGAAGTTGCTGTAGTGCAAGGTAGAGAGCAAACAAGGGAAAGTGGGTCTGGGAGGGAACTGCCTGCCTGTCCTGGTTTTGGCTGGGATGGAGTTAATTTTCTTCCTAGTAGCTGGTATAGTGTTATGTCTTGGATTCAGTATGAGAAGAATGTTGATAACACACTGATGTTTTCAGTTGTTGCTCAGTAGTGTTTAGACCAAGTCAAGGATTTTTCAGCCTCTCATGCCCAGCCAGTAATGAGGCTGGAGGGGCACAAGAAGTTGGGAGGGGACACAACCAGGACAGCTGACCCAAACTGGCCAAAGGGGTATTCCATACCATGTGATGTCATGACCAGTATATAAACTGGGGGGAGTTGGCCTGGTGGGGGCGGATCGCTGCTTGGAAACTAACTGGGCATCAGTTGGCAGGTGGTGAGCAGTTGCATTGTGCATCACTTGTTTTGTATATTCAAATTCTTTAATATTATTATTATTGTCATTTTATTATTGTTACTATTATCATTATTAGTTTCTTCCTTTCTGTTCTACTAAACTGTTCTTATCTCAACCCATGAGTTTTACTTTTTTTTTCTGATTCTCTCCCCAACCCACTGGCTGGGGGGGAAGTGAGTGAGCAGCTGTGTGGTGCTTAGTTGGTGGCTGGGGTTAAACCACGACACTAGCCCAGGGTGCTTCCTAAAGTAACAATGTTTTGCCCTGGATGGGTGCAGACCACGTATTGCACAAGTCTGCCAAGGATTATGTCTCCCCCTGACACAACAGGAAAACCTGGGAGGCAGCAGTAGCAACACAGCATTATCACTGGCTTATGTCTCAGGGCAAACCCATGACCCGAGTCTTTTTTTTCCCTTTTTCTCCAGAGGTCCAGCAAAACGTGCATCCTAAAAGGAGTGATGACCAGAATTAGATGAGGTACTACAGATTCTATTTTAGCTTCACTGAAAACACACCCTGGTCCTATAGGACAAACATCTAGTATTGTGGGTTGGATTGCTTCATTAGCCGAAGGACCATGATAACAGAGCGTGTCTGGGCTTGTGAGGCACCAGGGAGTAAGAGGTTGGGGTTTGTTTTGGGGCTTTTTGGTTTTTTTTGTTTGTTTTGTCCTGTATGCTTTTATTAATATGCCTTAGTCTGGCTCTTGGGGTGTCTCTGCTGAAACAAGAACTTGTTAATTCCCTGGCCTCCCTGCTGGGACCACTTACATGTGTATTAGTTACTGTCAGTGATCATAGTGTATTATGAGCTCATGGAAAGTGTTCTATGGCTCTAAAAAGTGCTGGCTAGAACAGTATCTCCTTCTGACTCTGTTAGATTAGAATCTGAAGGGTTAAAAGCTGTGAAATGTATTTCCCATCCCCCAACCTATTAGTTTCTTAGACCTAACTGTGATTTTTTTGATGAAAGGGCTTTACAGACAAAACACAGATACCAAATAGTTCTGTGATGTGTATTTTTGTTGTTGACTTGCACTGTTTTAATGAGAGTAAAAAAAAAACCACCAAGGCTTCTACTCAAGCAGAAGCAGAATATACAAGTGTGCATGAAGTTACTCCTGTTACCATCGGGGGTTTTTAAATTATGTTTTTTCTTTTGGGTCCTTGTGAATCTCTCATTCTAAAACAAAATAAAAATAACTGAAGATCACAAAAAATAACTGCATTTTCATGCTGTATTCCTTTCTTGTTACATTTAACCCTTGTTTTTCTTTCATGTTGTACATTATAAAAACATAACTGCTATGTGTGCAGATTTGTATTCCAAGTGAAAAGTGCACACTGAATTCTTCCACCTTAATTGGAAAGATGTAGATCACTTCCTCTGTTTTCACTGTGGGCCTGATCTAAAGCTCAAGGAAGGAAGCTTTCAACAGGCATCAGTGTGGGCCTGTGTGTCACAGACACTAGAATAACTTTCTGTGCATGGTGGGAAAACAGAATTTTCCATTCTACTATTTTCCTTTTTAAAAGGACATGCAGTATGTACTGGGTTATTTTTTAAATTATTTATACAACTGTATCCTGACAAGCTACAACTTCCTCCAGTGTAAACATAGCTACTGTTTGTTTCTATAGTGTTTAGCTGTGTTTATAAGGTTCGGGGAGAACCATAATATAGTGTGGTGTATGCTTTCAAAAAATCCCCCCATTTATTTTCTCTAAAAACTTTCGGTCAGATTACACCACTAAGTCAGTGGAACTGCCTCATATCCACCAGTAGGCCTGAGCTGGGAGCAAGGCTGGGTAGATACATGGTCTTGTATAGGGCTCTGCTAAGAAGGCTGTCCTCTACATATGTGCACACGTGTTTAAAACACTTCTATCCAGCTCAGTATATTTTTTGGACATTCTTCTTATGTGAATTGCATAAGTTACGGTTCCTTGTACCACAAAACAAATTTTATGTAACCCATGGCTTTGGTTTTGTTCAATGTTGTACCTAAACCTTCTTGCATCCTCAGAATCTCCTGAATAAGATCCAAACATTGTGCATTTAGGCCATTGTCATAGCAATATGTATTTTGAATAACTATATACATTTTCCAGTGAGTTCCAGGCACTTGAGGGGAAAGGTGCAATCACAAATCTTTACCACTCTATATATTTCATCTTGAAATTTTGGCATCAGATTCTTTTGTCATATATTAAAGGCCATTCTTCTATTCTAGGCTTCCATTTGGTAGAGATGATCGAACTACTGCAGTGCATTGATTTGTAAAGTGCTTTGTGATATCTTGAGTGTGAATGCAGGAAAAAAATTCTGGTCTGTCAGGCGCTTAAAAATAAGTTCATCTCTTGGCTGAGAAAATCACTATGCTGTCACCTGGTTTCTGTGGTACATTTTCCATGGGTAGCACAGAGGCTCTAAAAGCACTTGGGTATTGGGAAAAACAGTATAGGCAGCCTTTGCTTTCATAGGGCCTCTCCTTCCCATCACTATCCCACTTTTCAAACTTTCCTAACAGCCATTTTGCCCCCCCCCCCAAAAAAAAACAACCCAAAACTGGATTGCCTGCAAATTCTGGATTTTTTTCATGAAATCCAAACCTCAGTTTTGCTGCAAAGGATCCTATATGGGTTTGGAACTGTTGCTTGCCTAGGAGCAGAGCACAACCTGGTGTTTTCCGGATAAGTAAGAATAGGTATGCTGAGGGCATCCTTCTGCAGCTACTGCTCATAGGAACAAAAATGGCACATAACTTTTGACATGGAGATGATCCATCTGTCTTGACAGGCTAGTGGGGGATTTTTCCATCAGCCAGGGTTACTACAGCCTGTCACAATTTCTTTGGCTGTGTAAAATTTACATTAATGTTTTTCCACTAATGTCAACAGCTCATAAAAAAAACCCTGGATAAAAAGTCATAACCTTTGAAGATGAGGTGAATACTCAGTTAACGGGAAATAAAGCTGCTTTCCAGGAGACAGGATTCCTGGAGAGGAAGTATGCAAGAAGCATCACCTGCTGTGTAAGTTTTGCTCTGTTTTTTCTGATTTTGTTTTTGTTTCTAGAGGATGAATATATTAAATGATAGCCTTCTAACTTGTTCCAGGCTTTTGCTGTTTTGTAATATCCTACACCCTGAAAGACAGGAATAAAGCATTGTGACCTCTGGCTAATTATAATAAAGATAAAAGTTGAGAGTAAGAGCCAAGGAAACTAGCCCACAATTAAGATTTAATTCTGCAATTCAATATTCCCTTCAGCTATCCACTAATTCTACTTTGTGATGAAATTTCTAACAGATGGTTTGGATCCTATAGGTGTGGATGAACTGCTAATACCAGAATATTAGCAGACTTTTAAAACTTCTTCCTACCTTAGCTAGTGTGCTAATGAGACAGCAATCTTCCCTCAAACTACAGGCAGGGTTTGCAACAGTTTGATATGTTTACGCTCCTGCAAAAGTGACTGTTCGAGTGAGTAGTGAAAATGGTTAAGTAAATGTTGTTAGGTACAGCCTTGGAGGAGGAAGACTTCCCTTCATACCCCTTCTGTGAAGGACTAAATAGTACTTTTGACTTTTTTTCCCCTCCTGTAAAAAAGGCATTTGGACCTTGAATTCAAGCACATAGGAGTAAGCTTCAAAAAGCTTTTAAAAAGTACCACAGCAATAGGGAGGAAGCAAAGATTTGCAGAAAACTGCTGCTCTAGAATAAGGAGCAAGAACGTATGAAATACCAGATCTGCTACTTTGGATTTCATGCAAGTCACTATTTATAGGATGATCAGTGAAGCTAGCTTCAGACTTCATTTATAAATAGATGAGCGTACATTTCCCTTCTATGCCAGAATTTTCCAAACTGCAGTTTCATGCTTCCCTTGTTCTGATGAACATTGCTGGTGTTTTGTGGACATGTGGCTGGGCATTGGTAGGGGGCTGATAAAATTGTATTCAACAATAGATTCACCTTCCTCTTTAGCTAGTGCTGCAGTACAGTATATGCAATCCCATTTTGAGACTGATGAAGGAATGTGGATTCTGTTTGCCTGCACACAGACAAAATGCTGATGACACTTTTGAAAAGGAGACTTGGGGCTTCTAAGACACTCAAAAACTTTTGACTGCAGTTTGAAAGTTTTATGAGAGGATGGCTTATTGTGTGGAATTTTGAAGAAATCCTGCAGTCCATGCCTTAAAGTCCTTAAAATAAATCTGCTGTACTTGGCTGCTTTTGACTTTTTTTTTTTTTTCCTCCCAGATCTGTTCTAAGACGGAATCTAGAAGTTCTTTGCCACTGGGGCAGCCCCATGACCACCAGACAGAGACTGATAGTTGCACTTAAACTCATCATTCTTGGTCTTCATTGCTGAGAGTACATAATTAAGAAGGCAAATTTTATAGGCCAGGATATTTTGCAAATAGGCAGTCTTTCATGGAAGCAGGTGAGAGATCTGTGCTAAATGAGGAAAGGGGAATCTTCCTAAAGCTTCTCACAATTAAAAATGAACAATGTGCACTTGCAAACCTGCACCTGAGTAACAGCCCTGGCATGGTGCGTGTGCAGGATCTGACATGGAACTAGTATGCATAGGAGATAGCAACTTCAGGGTGAAACTTTGAACGTTAGAGCAGCCTATTTCTTCTGGTAAATAATTCTCATTAATATGCTGCTATGAAAATCATTTCATCCATCTGTATGGTACTAGCATTAAAGTAGTGAGAGCAGATGACTGCACCTGGCTGACATTCCACTGACGTCGGACACATCCCTGTACAGGCAAACATGGTCTGCCTGCACGGAACTGAACAAGGAATCACAGCCTTAACAATTAACACTGAATATTATCAGAGCAAGGTGATGACCACTGAAAGCATTTAAAAATGCTTTGCCTTTTCTAACTTGTTTACGCTGATGGGTTTTTGGAGTATGTGCTGATGTCTTAACCTGACCTTTACCCAGCTACAGTTTCTATAGGAAAAGTAAGCATATTGTCAGAAAAGGGAATAAAATCTGGGAAAGCAGCTAAGAATGTAACATTTTTTCCTGTTTTGATTTTCACTTGGCAGAGATGGCTAAATTAGGTTCACTGAAATTTGCTTTTTTCTCTCCTGTATCTGCCGGAGATCTGTATTTTCTGCCACATTAGTAGAAGAGGCTGCTTTGCTGTTGATTTCTTCAGCCATTCTTGTCTTTCCATGCCTGCATTTTTTCTTGTTACTTGTTGGGTTTTTTTGTTTTGTTTTGTTTTTTAATTAAAAAATCCAAATTTGGGTGTTAAAAATAGAGATGTTGTTATCCCACCAAGTAGTTAATGGACTAGCTGTTCCAGTATAACCTATCCAAATAGACATTACAAACTTTCTGTTTCCTCAAATTACACAGACTGGCTAACGTGTATTTGTCTAATGCACCAAGAGGAAATAGAGGAGTAAAACTACAGTTAAACACCAGGAAAGAGAATAACATTTGGCAACAAGGGGGAAAGCTTTTTCTAAAAAGAATCGTGCAGATTTTCCTAGGGCAGATAAATGCTGAGGCTTTTGGTCAGCTTAATTCACTATTTCTCTTTTGGTACACATGAGGAAACCTTGCTGCATTAATACCTTTAAGGCATGGGACTGATCCTCAAACTGCTGCACCACAAAGGATGTTTTGAAGCAGCAAGAAACTTCTACTTGCCCATTTAGGTGTTCCTTACTAATGTCAGGCTTTTTCAGGGAACGTTTAGTCTGCAGTCAAATGTGCATCTCCAACTTGTAGGTGCAACCCTGCAACAGGTAGAAGTTTGCTAGCTGAGTGCTGGCAGCAGGGTAGCCTTGGGAGTGCACAGCTCAGTGTGTGACGCAAGTGCTACCCTACTTTTCAGGGTGGTTTTGTGCAGCTGCCCTTGGGCCTCTGCTGCTGCAGCTGAGCTATTTATTGGTGTATGAGCTAGCCAGGGTAAACCTACTTTGTGTCTGTCTGCACAGCTTCAGGCATACCTTTGACTGCAGTTGTAGACATTCTCTGTGATAGGGTTTCTTCCGTATGGGGCCTGCAGGACATACAAGTAGGTCCCAAGACACTTATTTTGTTTTTTAATGTACTGACTTGAACACAATGGAAATGTCTGCAAGGGATGTTGTGGTACACTGGCCCTGTGCCTCTACCAGTTCTCTCTAATGCTTCCTGTCCCTCCACAGTGCTGCAGGCCCAGCACCAGGACTCCTGCCAGCACTTCTCCTGGATGTTGAAGGTTGCCGTGATGTTGGCACAGAGAGCAGGAAAGCCATCTTTTCTTCACAGTGTCAGCATTTCCACTGCTGACTCTGGTGGCGTGGGAAGGAGACAGCAACTGGTGAAGGCCAAGGCAAAGGCTTTTGTAAGTGCCCTATGCTTTAGTCATTTTCCAGGGTTTGGTATGTTAGGCCTATGGAGAGGTAGGCCCTAAGCTTATGGGAGCTGATGGTAGAGAAAATGGCTAAGAACAAATACTGTGGGGATGGGGTAGGCAGAAATTAGCAGAGGTGTTTAGGGAACATTTAGGCTAACAGGGAGAAATAGGACCTTCTCAGCAAGAGAGTATTCCTAGACCTCTGATATGCTGCCTGAGAGTAGAGCTGCTAAGGGTCTCCGTGTTTCTGCTGTCTGTTTCTTACCAGTAGAGACCCTACCTCTGTTACGCACACCTTTCTTACCTGCGGTTAGGTTACTGTGAAGTACTGTGCATGGAGATACCCTGGAAGCGTGTTTATTTCCTGATGCAGAATTCTGGGCTTGTCAGCTTCATGGGCTACTTTTAGAGAGAAGGGGAACCAGGGAGCGAGGGTCTCATGTGTTTCTGCAATGAATATTGCGAAACAGAAATACACTTGTAAGTAGATGACAGGGGATGCATTGCTACAAGGTGTTATTGAAGGTAAGGGTGTAGCACAGAGCTGGGTGTTCCTAAGATGATGAGAAGAAACAGAGTTATGTGAAGAAGAAATGTTTGTGATAGAGAAGCCATCATGCTTCCAGATAAGCTGTGCACATAGTGAGGAAGCTAAGAATTTTTCCTTTAGGCAGATTTTTGCCCATCTTTGATTTTCGTCTCAAGACATTGGCCAAGTCTGCTATGAGACAAAGCACTAGTCTAGATTTGTGCCTTTGAGCCTTACCATGTGTTTAAAACTAGGTGTTATGGATGGAGGAAAGGTGTGTCTGGTGGGAGGAACCCATCTCAGTCATACTGTGAACCTGCGTAACTGGAACTTTCTGATAACATAATGCTTTTTCAGTTTAATGGTATAGCTAGGAAGTTTTTTATTGCAGTATGAATTTCTTTGTGTGCATTTCTTCTGTGTTTTTGGAAATTACCACCATCCTTAAATAGAATTTTTCTAGTTTTAGTAGTGCCTTAACAATTGTGGCTCTTAATATCTAATCTAGATATGCTGCTTTTGCTTCTGTTTGGAAATACCCTCTTGCAATTTCAGTTCACACAAGGATGACTGAAATGCCCTAGATCCTGAAAAGAGTAAAACTCTACACTAATTTTTTTCATTTTGTTTTGAACAATGCATTAGGTTATTTAAACTATAATTTATTTTAAAATGATCTTTCAGAGATTATGGAATGTGTTTACCTTTACACACCTACGTAGTGTTTTCCTCTTGGTGAAGGTGTTAATATCCATATAGGTATATTTCTGTGGGATAAGGACCAGACAATATTATTGAGCACAGTGGCTTAGTAGATTTTCAAAAGAAAAGAAAGATTAAATATTTCTTCAATTGTAAGAAATCCATGGCTGCATGGACAAAACGTATGAGAGAAAAAAAAAAACCTTGGGCTTCCGAGCCAAAGCCAACTAGAAAGTAATGGCGGAAGGGGAGTGACTTTGCTGAACATGGCTTTGCTGGCCCTTTCCACGTCATTTAACAACAGTTTCTAATATGGCCATTCATTCTACTCCTTTCAGTTTGATTAAAGGAGTGGGAATGTGGCCGTCAGTGTGAACAACCTGTTTGTCTAACTGGGTTTACTTGCTGGTATTAGGACGTGCTGGTATTTTAACTGTAAGTATTCCCATCTTAATAGTCACAAAGTTGTAAGTTTTGGCTTTCTAACCCTGCAAGCTGAATGCTCATGCTGGAAATACTAACAAATATTTGCAGTAATTTTGTAAATGAAAATAGCATCCTCTGTCAAACCTGGAGATGTTGTTGTTAACTATTGGTGGCAAACACATTTGTACCTGCCCCATTCTTTACAAAATGTGGGCTCTTTAAAACGAAGAAAATGGCTGTCAGTGACTGGGATAACTGGTTGGATCCCACAATACCCCTGCTATTCTGGTTCTTGCTTCTTCAGGCATTCTTTCCTACCCAGTTATTTCCATGATAAATCAATGGCCCACCCATTTTTGAGCTATGGGAGTTAAGACAGACAGACAGACAGAATCTTAAACACACTGGGTGCTTTTGCTTATTCCCATATATTACAATCTTTTTTTCCTGCCTACTTGTTGGAGAGATATTAGTAGTTGAGTGAAGGATGGGGGTTTTTTTTCCCTGATGTTTCTTAACATCTTAGCATTTGAATTGTTTTTTTTTTTAATTTTATACACACACACGCACGCACATCATTGTTCTCTGAATTCCTATTACTGATGGCTAAAGTAAAAGCAACATTTATACTGGATCAAAAAGCTAAGTTTTATCCTTCAGAGCCTGAAATGTGAGAGAGTACATATACTTAGGCACTGGCTAGTTTTTATTGTTCACAGCCAAATTATTCAGCTTTTTCTAAGAGCAAAACTGTAGTTGGGCTATCAGAAATTGTTTTGTAAAATATTTTAACATATAGTGCATAATGAAACTGTGTAGAACTTTTCATGTTATTTGGGCCAGATTTAGTTAACCTGTTGATCAGGAGCAGTGTCTTAATCCTGCGGATATTCCAACTAATTTCAGTACCACAGTCTGGGGGAGTTCAGGAAGGCAGGAAAAAATTTTTTCATTGATTTTTCTTTTCTCTGTTGTATGTAACTTTTTCAAGTGATTGAAGTGATTGACTTGTCCTTTATTACAGTAATGGTTAAGAAGGGTTTTGCTTGGAATTATTATTGTTGTTAAATTAAAAAAAAAAAAAAAGGCTCTTTTTACCTCTTTGCTACCACCATGTACATGACATAGAAGCACGTACCTTCTAATATCTATGTGGAAACCCTAATCGTGGGCTCTTATTGTACAAGATGCTGTACAAACAAAGAAAAACAAAGGACCCAAAGATGGCCCATTTTAGATATTTTAGTATGTAGGGTTGCAGTTAGGCAAGACGATTGAGCTGATCTAACAGTTTGCTGCTGAAAGGCAGCTCAGCTCACTGAGCCACAGTTCAGTTCAGTGAGCCAGCAGAGGACTGCACTCTTGTTGCTGACTTAGGTTTTACCAAGATGGGGAGGCATGGGTGGACCACCAGACCCAGTGCAAGAGAGGAGCAAGAAAAGGGAGAGGGGGACAGGGTGGATCCTTAGCTGTTCTATTTTTACTGCATTCCCAGAACTGGATATGAACCACCACAGATGACAAACATGGAAGTACATGCTTAACTCTTGTCAAGATACTTGTAGGTTTTATGGTGACAGAACATTTTAGAAAGGGTTTCTGAATGCCTGAGGAACTTTTCCCAAGTTTGAGGGACTTAGGAATGAGAGAAAGCATGAGGTTACTTGTCTTATATCCTGTCAAAGGTAGGTGCTGATGCTGAATACGGGCAGGTACAGGGAGAGCTGAAATTGCTGATTATCAGTTTATGCCTGATCTGAGAAGACCACTGGAAAGATATGGAGAAAAGGATGGCTTGTTCCAGCTGACAGATGAGGAAACATGCAGCAGCATTAGGAGTGAGGTCAGGTGGGCAGGGGTGCATCTGTAAAGGATACAGAAAGGGATGTGGCCGAAACTGAAAAGTGAGGTGATGAGAATCTGCATGAGAGCATTGGCCACCCAGCTGGATAGGGCAGGGTACGGTTCTAGGCCTGGATAAAAAGAAAGGAGCTGAGTCCAGCTAAGGATGGTGTCCAGACCAGAGACCTAAATGAGGAGTAGAGTTGTGATATTGGCTGCTGTGATCAGGTCAGGATGTAGCAGGTAAGTTACTGGCCTGTTTGGTTGCGGTTAAGGAGCTTTCTTTTGTATATGTTGAAGCAGTGGCTTGCCATCCTGTAGGTGCCAAAAGGGCAGAATGAGATTTTAATTTGAGTAAGATAAGAAGCCTGGAAAGAGAGAGGTAGATCACAGAGAAACTGTTACTGAATGTCTATGTTACATGTTTATATTTTATGGGGTGAGTTCACCCAACAACAAGTACAGAGGGAATGGCAGATTAAGTGTCCCATTCGGACTCCCACTGGAAGTTGGGAGTATGAGGAGGATGCACTGAAGGAGCGGTAAGGAGGTGACTCTAGGGGAGCAGTCTTGGAAACCAAAGGAGAACAAAATATCAAAAGGAGTCAGGCTGATAATTTTGACAGGATGGAAATGAAGCAATATTCCAGAGATTGTCAGGAAGCAGCTATTAGAAACTTTGGCAAAGCAGCTGAGTATGAAGGGGCAGGAGCCAGATAAGAGGAAATTTAAGATAGGCGCAAAGGAGAGGAACTCCAGACAGCAGTTAAATATTGTGTTTAGGAGTGAGTGTGGGGATGAAAAGCAGGAGAGAAGACAATGATAGCTAATGAGGCAAATGAAATCAATGGTGGTGTTTATTTATTTTTTTTTTTAAAGATGGATAATAGTAGTCCATAGCCATACTGCAAGTGAGATATTTGGGATAGCAGATGGGAGGGAATGAGAATGGGTACGAAAAGGGTGAGGACACAGATGCAAGCAGGGCGACCGGGATTAGCAAAGGAAACCTGAAGCAGAAATGTCTGCGAAGACTGGATGTTGAAGAGGGGCATGGGGGAGGGAGGAAAGGCAGGCCGGCTGTGTGTTAGCAACTTTCTCTAGGAAGACAGGCAAAATCCTACCCAGAGAAAGAGGGAAGAGGGGATGTGTGGCAGAAGGGCATCTGGGGTTGAGTTTCAGGGGCACTGGGTGACACTGGCAAAGGGAGCTGTTTATGTGGGAAGGTGGCAGGACCGAAGCGGGAGAGGATGACTCTGCAGTGGAGGAAGTCAAACCCAGGATGGGATTTCCAGTAGGCATGACCGAGCAGCAGGCAAGTAGCACTAGAGGAAATGGATGCTGGGGGTGAGCCAACATCGTCTCTGCGATAGGAGAGGGTGTCAGAGAAGGAGGAGCATGAAGGCTAGAGAGATCCAATAACCAGATAAACGAAGGGAAAGGGAAGGAGAGCTGGGAGCAGCCGGCAGCGGTGGATAACATTCAAGGCAGGCTGTGAGCGAGGGCCCGCGGGGAGGCTGCTGCGCGGAGGGGCGAGATCCGGGCGTGACGGCGGGCCGAGGCCTCACCAGCAGCACCAGGTGCGGCAGCCCCTCCGCGCTCCCCCAGGACACCGCCCGCCGTTACCGGGGACAGCGGGGCAGCAGCCCCCGCCCGGCCGCTTGGCGCCAGTGCCCCGGCGGGGAGGGCGGCCCGGCTCTGGGGGCGCCGGGGAACACCTGCCGGCGCCCGGCCCGGCTCCCCGCACCGCAGGGCGGCGGCGGCCGCTCGCCGCCTCCGCAGGGAAGGGGCGCGGGGGCGGGGGGCTGCGCTTCGCCCCCGCCCCGCCGCGCTGTCCCCGCCCCTCGCCCCTCGCAGCCGCCGCGGCCGGGCGGGCGGAGCGCAGCGCAGCGCAGCGCAGCGCCGCGGGGGCTGCGGGCGCCGCCGGTCACTTGCCGCCGCCGAGCAGGGACGAGCCGCCGCCCGGGCAGCAGAGAGGTAGGGGCGGCCGGGCCGGGGGCGGCCCTCCCCACCCCCTTCCCGGGGTTGCGTGCTTGTGAGTGCATGTGTGTGTGTGTGTGTGCGTGCGGCGGGCCCGCCGAGGCGGTGACCGCGGGCGGCTCCCGCAGCCCCGCCGCAGCCTCGCTCCGCCGCGCTGGGGCGGGCGGGAGAGCGAGTAGCGGCCCCGGAGCAGCGCGGGCCGGGTGCGGCCTTCTCCCCTCCGCCGCCGCTCGCTGCCCCGGCGTGGGGCCGCTTCCTCCGCGGAGGGCTGTCAGGGCGCGGAGCCGCCCCACCCTGCGGCGGCCCCGGCGCGGCCCGGCCCGGCCTCTCCTCTCCCCTCCCCGGAGGCCGCGGCCGCCGCCCCTGCCCGCCCTCCCCGCGGGTGCCGCCTCTGCCGCGCAGCCGCACGCCCCGCCGCGGTGCGGAGAGCCGCGGACGCGCTGCGCCTCGGGACCGCTAGTACTCTTATTTTATTTAAACGTTACTGCTATTTTAATTTTTTTTTTGATTCTTCTTCTTCCTTTGGCCGCAGGCGGCGGCGCGGAGGCGGGGGCCGCTGCGGGAGCGGGCGGCGGCGCGGCCGGTGTGTGGGGCGGGGTGCGGGGCCGCTCCGCGGGGTGCGGGGGAGCGCGGGCGGGGCGGGGCGGGCGGCTCTGCGGGGCTGCGGCGGGCGCCGGTGGGGAGGCGGCGCGGAGGGGCGTCCGGTTCGCGCCTGGGGTCTGGGCGGGCGGCTATCAGGTCGTCACCCGCTGCGGTGCTCTGTACTGTGGGAGCGCCGGGCTCCGGAATAACGCCGATACAGAGCGGCGTTTGCCTTTCGCAGCCGTTAAATGCGTTGCTTTGATTGCTTTCATCCGCTGCTTTTATATATTCTCGTATACCTGAAGCGAGGGCACAGTTAAAAGGCACAATGCCCGGACTTGATTTCATTATCTCTTTTAGGCAGCTCTTGCAGTGAGATGGGCATAGGCCTGATTTAACAAAAAAAAATATGGCAGACTTCTGCTAGATACGGTAAAGACTGCAGCAGCTCTGAAAAATCCTTGTTCGTGGCACTGGGGTCTGGCGTTTTATTTGGATACCCCTCTCTTAAGGCTGATTCTTTTGCTCTTGGAGTGATTAAACAGGACTAGAGTGAGTAATTGAATTTGTAATTTTGGTATCTTTAGTTGTGAGTAAAATTGCATTCTTGTTTAAAGAAGGCGAGTAGCGGTCTGTATTTCTAAACTGTACTTATTCAACGTTGTCCATAGGTGTAAATGTTAAACGTTCAAAATCAGAAGCAGGATCACTGTAAGAGGGAATAAACATTAACTGTCAAGATCCGGAGCATTCAGTACAGCCTTCGACCTTTATTGGCAGGATAGAAATATTATGAAACCTGCTTATTGAACTGTCTAGCCAGTTCAGAAAAAAATGCTGTTATTCACTCAGCCCCCTGAATGTATTGTGCTGAAAGACATCTTGGGGAACAATGCTCCCCAGTCTAAGGATTATAGAGGCAGGTCATGTAGAGTAATTTATTCAAAGAGATATCAGCCATGTGAAAATGTCAAGGGACTCCTCAGGCCATTGCAGGAAATCTCTGCTGGAAGAAGGACTTGCATATACTCAGAAGTCTCTGGAGGGAGAGGTAGGAGATGAAAACAGAATGGGATAAAGAGCCAGGAAGGGTGGGTAACGGTAGCTAGATGTGATTTCTAAAGAAGTGTCATTATCCATTGGCATTCTTGGTAGCTAGATGTGATTTCTAAAGAAGTGTCATTATCCATTGGCATTCTTTTTTCTCGCTGTTTCTCAGTAAAACAGCAATGGCTGTTGTGATGCCTGCATGACTTAGCGGTGGTTGTAGGGCTATGGGGATGGACTAGTGGGCTTGCTAATGTGTCACAACCAGCGCTAGATAGGTGATAAATAAAATAGGTAGGGAATATTTTGTTACTTCATACAGCAGCATAAACACATTTTTAAAAAAGAGGTCAGGTTATGGAACGGTAGCCCGTTTTGTGTTTTTCTGTAATGCAGATTAAGTGCAGTAGATGATATTCCGTGAAGCAGGATGCAGCATTTTTGGATGAAATAGGAGCTTGCAGCAGTTATGTGGCAAAAAGCGTTACAGATGCTGTTTCATCTCTATGGTGGCATGAATCCTGCAGCTTTTGGTATTACTGTGTGTTACTGAACTCTGCCTGTACACAGAAGTGGAACAGAGAAGGGGGCAAAACGCTCACACTACATGTATGGAGACCAGAACATTGCCGCATGTCTCTGAGACAGCTCCTTTTAAGTAGGCTTACCAAACCATTTTATGAAAGATGTTTTTCCTTTAACATACATAAAATTTAATCAGTTAAAACCCCTTTATTGGGTGGGCCTGTGATGCTCATTTATATTACGTCACCTGACTAAGGATTTAT
The DNA here is from genome assembly GCF_964188355.1 of Buteo buteo. Taxonomy (NCBI): domain Eukaryota; kingdom Metazoa; phylum Chordata; class Aves; order Accipitriformes; family Accipitridae; genus Buteo; species Buteo buteo. The sequence continues at coordinate 10,373,805 of NC_134179.1, forward strand.
TTTTTATGTGGGTCAGTTACAGGATTTAATATTTGTACTTGGATTACTTGTAAAATAAGCATTGTATTTCATTAGCGAGGAGTATGTGGACATATTTTGTGGAATACAGATGAGAAGGTCTGTTTGTGCAGATGTTCAAGGCTCCGACTGCAAAAGTTATTTAGATAGTTAATCTCTACAGACACCTAAATTCCTTAGTCATCTGATCTGGGCACAAGTTAAAAACCAGTACAATAGTTTATCGTTGCCCATTACCTATGAGTCAGCTCCTAAATCTAGTCCAGGCTGGTATCTCTGACCACAGGCCTCCTGCTTGCCATTTCATGGTTCTAGGAAAGCCTTTGCAAACTGCGGTGCTTGTGCTATGGGAACTGGATGGCCTTATGTCGGAGCAAGGAGCCACCAGCAACCCCTTGGATCTTTTCGAGACTCGGTTGAATGAGGGGATTGCGAAGTAGAGCAGTGCAGGCTATTTTCTGTGGTGCGTGATACACACCATGCAGTGGAAACTTCTGATGAGACCAGGCCAGTGCTCCATGATATAAACTGTGTAGAGCCATGTAGGGCTTTTCTGACACGCGAGCTCATGCTGTGGGCTTGCTCCTGTCCCCAACTGATGGAGCTGGGGAGTTTGCCAGTACATTGAATGCTTACCTCTATCTAAGCTCATGGCAACTTTCCCAAGTTAGACCAGCAGGAATCTGGCCTAGAGGTGTTAAACGTGAAAATCTAGTTGTCTTCTCTTGCTTTCTAGTGTATTTATACCTTAGAAGTCATCTTGTGTTTGGTTGTTATCACCAAATAACGCTCACCTGGTGAAGCAAGTGCTGGAGGTGAAATGTGTGTCTGTACCATCAAATGGCACTGAGGTATAAGCAGTGTTCTGCAAAGAGGCTGCGTTGAAGACTGCTTTCCCCACTGTTTTTTGTTTTTTTGTTTTTTTTTTTTTCCCCTACATATGGTTTTCGTTTGTCAGATTTTTATTATTACTCTTAAAATGATCTGTTGTGAATTTGTTTTTCTAATGAACATGAGTACAATGTTGCAGCAGTTACAGCTGGACTTTTCCAGACTTTGCTTTCCTTTAATGAAAAAAGGGTTACAGAGACATTACATGTAAGGAATTTTTCTTATGCCTAGTAGATCTCAACTTATTTAACAGCTTTAACAGAGTGATATAGGTCAATTCTATATATTTAAGCAGGCAGCTTTTTTTCCTTTTTGTCCTGCTTAATTTCTTTTTCATGTATTGTTAATCCCAGACACATCTTTTACTGTCCATTCCTCATTAAAAAGCCCAGTTTTCCATGGAAAAAACTTTTGTATGTTTTTTGTTTATGGTTGACTTCGTAATAGATTTTATGGTTGTTTGAGAAAGATGGCTAGGGTGGGTGGGGTTGTGTCTGAAAGTGTTATTTCTACTTGCAAGTAAAATGTATGCGATTAGGAAAAGATATACACCAATCTATAACCTTTGTGCTCAGGGATTGTATACATCTTCCTATGGCCAAGAACAGATTAAGGTTGAGGAATATCTTGAGCTATTGTTTTTCAGCACCATTAACATTTTTCTCAGCTTCTTCCCTGTAAGGTTTCTTTTATTGTAGAACAGTGAAAATTTTAGGATGTTCTTACTTTTTCACGTCTCTTCACTTTCTTCCTGTTAGTCTCTTTATATATTGTACAAACTTACGTTTTTTTTCAAACTGCATGTTTTTTAGCACACCAGCAATGTCTTTGGTGTGTCACCACTACCACCAGAGAAACATACTATGCTGTTGTGCAGTCATTTTTATTTCACAATCTTTCAAATGTGCTAAGCGTTAGAACTTTAAAAAGAAATGGTATGTTGGTTCGATTTATTCAGCAACCCCTCACATCAAGAGAGCAGCAAGAACTGAACAAAAGAGTCACTCAGTGTGAAAATCTTGTGCCAACAGATGCTAACACACACCTGTTAGATACTACGAATAGATTAGCTGGTCATACCAGTCATGCTGTTGGAACAGGAGAGGTGTGCCATTAATACTCTGTTCGTGGATCTAAAAATATACTGCTATGAAACTGTTCACAGGTAAATGTTCCAAATTAAGTAGCTTTTCTGTTTACTGGGATTCTGAACACAGGCTGTTCTCTGTTTGGAAGAAGTGGCCAGATCCTGAAGTTACACCTGCTGAGCAATTTGCCTGTGATCTGTGAAACACATTCAGGAATGATGTTCTTGGATTTAGTCTCCTGTTTTTGTTCACATATGCGCAGCTGTACTCAAGAGGAAACCATTTCTCCTTCTCTGTTAAAGTCATACTGCTTGGAGTTAGTATAGTTGTAAGAATATGAAATAAGAATGCTTCTGCAAGTAAATGGAGAAACTGTGGACTTGCCATGGAAAAAGACTTGCAAAGAAGCAGTAGCACAGGGTTTTTTTTGTTCATTTATTTTAAAGAAAGGAGTAGGGATTGACTGACAGCTCAGTTTTATTGGAGTGACCACGGGGTTTGGTTTTGTTAATCATGACTCAACACAGTTGTGAGAATGGGGAATGATCCCTGAAATGGGCTTCAGTCACGGGTGGGCAGTTGCTAGTCCTCCATGTAAATGGGTGTATAGGAGGATATGCAATATATTTGTTCTGTGAAGATACGTAGTTAAAAAGACTTAGTTTAGCTGGTGGAAGGTGTAATCAGAGATGAAGATACGTAGACCTAAACAAAAATCCCAAGCTTTTATATACCACTTCATCGCCCACATGATTGAATGGCATGTAGGCTAGTGTATTTGAAGTAGCCAACTTAATGAATAAAGTGTTTATGCTTTATCTGTTCAGTACCACTATAGAAAGGGGTTGAATGGTTGTTATGATCCTTTCTGGTCTTAGTCCATAGGGACTACAGACCTTTAGTTCTGTCTTTTTTTTTTTTTTTTAAGTTTGCCTTGAGTTTTCTTAAAGCACAGCATCGCATCAAGATAATGACTGTGCTAAAATCTCACAATTCAGGGCTTCATTTGGGTGCCTGTAGTGGTCAGGAAGGATCATCCCCCTGCCTTGAATTTTGTGGGGTTTTATTTCTATTTTTTCCACTTTCTTAGAGGCATTAGTGGCTGGGGGCTGGCTGGGGTGAGGCAGTGAGCTGGGTGGGAGGTGCTCTGAGGTGACGTGGAGGCTCCTCTTGGAAACCTGGCCCTGACGTTTTAAGGTTATACTGATCGCTGAATTTGATACCAGGCAGAAATTTCTCCCAAGCCAGTCCAACAGGCATCTTTATGAGGTCTTTAATCTTCACTGTGGGGTTCAGCCCCTAGTACTGTTACAGTCCCAAATAGACGGTCAAGGTCTTCTACAAGGCATTGTGGGGACTTCTTACCATCAAGCAGTAATCTGGATCTGCATTTTTTGTTTCTGTAAGTTAATGCCATTTGATCCTAAATTAATCCTATCATTCTATTGATTGATGTATTATAGAATGACATTGTGTATCTGCTTTTTACTTTTACTTTTACATGATAAAAGGGAGCCTTGTGTTTGTAAGGGCAAGAAAGCTGTCAATATGTATTGTTTCTTACGCCATGGTGAGTGCTGGCTGACTGGGCAGGTCTAGAACCTGGTTTACAATGGGGTTGATTTGTGGTTACTGCAGTCAGTAGTGCAGAATAGAAAATACAGTTTTGTGCAGTATGACCAAATGCTTGTTTTTTCCACTCATGAAATCAATTTTGCTTAGTGCTTAGACACCACAAATACTCCAGCTAATTATAACGAGTAGTTCCTCTGTTTTTCTGGCTTAGAAGGGAAAAGGTGCTGCCTGCTGTATCTAAATTAACTCAACGTAGATAAATTTATTTTAACACCCACAGGTTTTAGTTTGGGTATCTGAGTTTGAAGTGTTGGCTTTTGTCTGTAGCTAAACTAATTATGAGATTTTCTTCCCAAGGGCTTTCACTGACTTTTCTCTTAGTAAACAAATATTTAATTGAAGTGTTTAAGGGTGATCTATCGCCAGTCTCTGCAGATGGAGAGCTTTGCATTGGTGGGTAGCTTGTGGCTCTGCTATGCTGGTGGCATATACATTTATAGCAACACTGGAATGCAGCATGAAGCTGAACATTCTAGTCTGTCCTTGGAGAAAGCAGTTTTTGCCTCTCACCAGCAAATTACTGGCCTCTCTGCTTTAGGAAGGGTACTTTGGGCCTAAATCTGCCTTATGGAAGTCAATGGGAGTTTTGATATAGGAGGATCATCCAGTAGACCACTCTTTATTAGACCCTGCATCATGTGGGGGTCTAGTGAGGAAGTCAGGAAAGCTAGTGATCTTATTTCACGCTTTGCCACTTATACTATATGAAATATGAAAGCAAGGGAGTTGAGCAGCAGGCACTGGTTTTGTGTGCCTGAACTTTCAAAAAGTATGGTATCTGCATCTCTTGAGATTTGAACAGTCCTTTAGTCAGCCTGACTCAGAGATGATGAGTTGGGAGAAAAATAGGCTTTGAACTACCATGCTGCAGTTCACTTTAAGTTAACAGGTACTCCTTATCGTGTAGGGTCCATATGTGGTAAAGATAGCCTAGTTAGTTTAGTATCTGCTTTATTTTTATAACTTCAAATATAGTGACCTTTTTCTGCACGTAATACTATGAATAATTCTCTACAGTTTCATGATAGTCAAAGGTGAATAGATTAATTGCTAACTTTTTATTTTTAACCTTTTTTTTAGAGTAACGTACTCTTATTGTAATTTTAAATGCTTTTAGGAGGCCATATCCTAAGCCTGAAAAAAATCTGGTTGACTTTGGTGGAGCTACACTGGTTTGTACTAGTTGAAAAATCCGTCTTGCAGTCTTGAAGTTTTGATAAAACAAATACTGGAGCCTGTTGAATTTTATTCTTTTTGTGTTTTTGGCATCAGAGAAGCTTTTCCTGATGTTTTTCTCATTTGAAGGCTGATTGTACTGAGTGACCTCTTGCTACTAAAGGGTGGGTCAGTTTATGTGGGAAAGTCTTAGTCAATGTGTCTGGGAGATAAGTGGGACTGCATCCCAACAAGCGTGGTGCATTAAATACTGGAATGTGCTGGGGATCTGCCAGGAGATTGGAAGCAGGACTATGCGACAAGCGCAAACGCAGTCACACTCTCCCTAAAATAGTACTCTGGATAACAGGAGATCTGGAAAGTTATCACTTACCTCATTTTAGCACAAATTCTTTCCTAAAAATGGATTATTGACTGAGAGTTCAGGGGGATTTTTTTTTTGATAATACATTCTCTTTGCATCTTAAGAACGTTTAGGTCACTCTCAAGTCTTTAGCTGAAGACAGGATAGGACTGCAAGTAAGAATGAAAAAGCTGTATTAAAACCATACAAGAGAAGCACAAACCGTGCAGTCCCAGCTTAGGGAAAGCTGTTTATATAATCTTCATTGTTATCTGAATGAGAAACGAGATGGATTTTTATCTTAGTGTAGGCTTAGTACTAGCATCTTCAAATTCATCTTGAACTGTCTGGAAGTATCAAGGCAGAGGTAAATCAGTTCAGCAGCCTCAGACATGCCTGGGCTGGTTGTCAGCGACAGGATTTTGGCACAAGACACTGAATGCAAGCAATCAGTGTTTGGATATTAAAATGAACAGCGGTTTACCACTGCAGACCGTATATGGTTTTGTTTAAGGGTAAAAATAAGCAAATTTGATTTTCGGCCCCATGTCAAATTTGTCAACAGAAGAATCTGATTGTGCAGCTTTAGTTGTTGGCATAAGCCATTTAAACTTAAAACCTGTGATGCCTAAATTAGTTTCTTACGGAAAGAGGATGAGTTAGCTTCTAAATGGGATAGTGTGAGGAAAGTGCGGGGGCTGGGGTGGATGATCCTTTGTAGCAAGGTTGTAGTATACTGAGTCAGCAGGTGGTTGTGTTTAGCCCTGGTGCGAATCTGCTGTAGGAAAGTATGGATTGAAATAACTGTTCCCTGGATGTGTGTTTGCATTGCTGCAGGGACCTGGACAAGGAACTCCGTAAAAGGAAAAAATAAAAGTTGAAATGTTACAGAATAATTAGATTCAGAACAAAGAGTCTGGACTACTGTAAGTCATGACCTTTTATTTAGTGCATGCAGATTTCAGGGCAAGTGATGAGCTGCACTTATTAAAAGGCAGATGGATTACTTCATTTGTGGAAAAACACCCATCAGCTTCTGGTCTACACTACAAGCCTGGGATCAGTTTAGCTCTTGAGGACCACAAGATGTAACTCTCCCATCGTGCCTGTACCAGAACTGAAGTCTCTGGCCCCAGGTATTAGGTCCAGATGGCCTATGCTCAGAGAAGAGCAGTTTTATGTCTCCTGTGCTGCAGTCTCTGAGCTTCTCTGTGGGGAGGAGACTGATTTAGCCTGTTGTACAGCAAGCAACAGCTGCAAGGCTGCTTTATGTTATGCTGGTTTACAATACATTGGGAAAGGAAGGCTGTTGCACCGGCTCAGGATAAAGTGGGGCACAGTGGTTACGCTCCAAAGTTTGTTTTGTGAGAGGATGTGGCATACCAGATACACCTGCTCTGCACCACAGGGGGATTCCCTGACCCCAGCTGGCCCATTAAGCCAGCTTTGCAGCTTTCTATCACTGGAGTGTGTAAAGTAGCTTTATTGCTGGTCAGGATCTGAATCCAAGGAGTGATGCTTGCATAAAACTCAGGCAAAAGGTAAATAGAGGTAAAGTAAAAAAAATGCAATCCAATCAAGTTTCACTGAGCTGTGTCTTTTTTGGTCTTGCACACCTTCAGATTATCTCTATGTATTAGGAGGCATAAAAATTCCCAGAAATTGCACAGTTTACGTAAGAGATGTGAATAACAGTTAATAAGACGTTAAACTGCCCTGAGGAGCTGAAAGATAGGGGAAGTAGTTTATTTTTAGAGATCTATTCCCATTGTATGCTAGACAACAAGAGTAAAATGACTTTGAATTAAACATATACCACAAAGAATTAAAGATATTTTTCCCAGACAAGTATTGAAGTACCCATAGTGTAGTAATGATATATACTATCTGCCAGATTAGTAGTGAAACACTCAACTGCGTTCTTCACTTTGTTTAGTAAGAAAAGAGGGACCTTCTATGCTTATTCTCCTTGCAATATTCGGATTTTTCTTTCTCTGCGATGCTTAAGAATGAAGGATCTGAATCCCCAGTTGTGCCAAGTTACATAGCTACATACTAGCACGTGAAGCTGTGCTGATTTACATCATCACAGCCTGTGGCCTGAGTTTTTAGATCATCTTTGTATAAAAATATGCAGAAGAACATATCTGAGATAATTTTGTATTTCTCAGTTACATTTCTGAACCACGTTAGAAACATAAGGTTTGTAAAAAATGTGAAAAGACACCAAAAAGTTGGTAAATGACTCTAGGAGTCAAGGATGGTGATACCCTCTTTGTGGGCAGGTGTGAGTGATAGGGAGCACATAGCTCTTATCTTATCTGTGTTTTTAGTCTAAGTAATCCTAATCGGGTAGTAAATCCTGAGTGAGATTATGCTGCTGGAGTGTGTGTGACAAAGATCAGCATTTAGATACGCTGTAGGGGTATAGCAGGATCTAGAGGTTCTCATTTAGTATTTATTGGTGATAGGCTGAGGTAAACCAGAAGTTTGATTGCTTTAACTAGGATCTTCTTCTGAACAAGTGGAAAAGAAACATGGTGAAGACCTAATGATCTCATTGCCGAAGCAGAGCTGACAGGTGAGGACCACATGGACATACCAGTGATAGGTGGAGCACTGAGTTGGCGGAGGGTATGCCAACCATTTTAGAGATGTTTCTACAGCTGTTGCTGACTAGCAGAAAATAATATGAATCACTTTGGTTTGCAGTGGCTCAGCTTGCTGTGAGAGTTCAAAGAGTCACAAAGTTCCTCAGATTCCTGGCATGGGGTGATGAACCTACATGTCACCTTAAGGGCAATTTACAGAGCAGCATGTCCACGTTATTCCATGGTGCCTTTAACAGTAGTACAGCTGTTTTCATTTTTAACTTCTGGTTGTCATAAGCTGTGGCAGGATGCCAAAGAGCCATGGAAGAGCTTTGGGCCTGAAATTAATTTTCGGCAAACTGGATTAGATTGGCGCCTGTTGCAGTCTTAACATTGAAAGTTTTATGCGTGTTTTGATATAAATGTGTCTCCTTCCTGATACTTAGCTTGGCCATAATATAACAAGGTGCTCTAAAGAGAGATAGGAGGGCATGCAAATGTATAAAACAGGGACAAAAATAACTTTGTATGTATTCTTAATGTTCTTTTTTGTGGATTGATCAAAATGTTGCAATTTTTTAAAAGACTAAAATGCTTGATGGTAATGAATGTTGAGAAATGGTCACTATGCAGGCAGCATGACTACTTTATCAGAGGGGAATTTCCAAATTGCATTCCAAGCGTGTTATTAAAGGATTAAAGAGATGGGCGATTCACCTTGGGCTAACTGTCCTGAAACTATGTTTATGCTTATAATACAGATAAATAACTATTATGCAAATATTACTGTAATAACAAACCATATTTTGAATTTGCTTTATGCTTTCCAGTGGTTCACACACTGGTCAGAATTACTTGCGGTATAAACTTGACGGGTCTTGAGGGAATGTATGTGTTGGTATTAGATTGTAGTTCTCGTTATGTTTCTGTCTGAACCTTGTGTTCATGAGCCTGGTTTGGCGAAGGAGCTCAGGAGCTGGCAAGTGAGGTGGGTAACACGATCCCAGTGTGAATTTACTCTTTGTTGTGTAAGATTAGGGTCTTGGACCTCTTGACCATGCAAAAGGTAGACCTGCACATTTAACTTCACAGTGTGTTTCGTCTGTGCTTCATGTTACTATGCTGAGATCCCACCCTTTCTAATTCTGGGTAAGTTGCTTTCTCAAGCAATGAGATGTTTGTGTCAAGGCACTGCAGTGGGCTGAGGCTGGGATGTTTGTAACTCTCCAGTCACATTTTTTTGCAATATGGAGCGTGGTCCCAGTGAGTGTTCCTAAAGATTTTGGTTAAATTGCTCTTGCTCTTGCTCTTGTTTTGTTCCAGTGTTCTAAATAATAATCTTGTTTTCCCAAAACAGAAAGTACTTAAGTTACCTGTATAGTGAAAAATACTTAACTTTGGTGAAATATAGCACTTAATTTCTTTTTCTCTGAATTGGCCTCAGTGTATAGTAGCAGACTGGAATGTTTTGTATATAGTTTCCTTCCTTGATTCTGTTGTTAAAATTAAAGAAAGCTTCCTATTTTCCTATTGTCATCAGGAGCAATAAATTATTGTTCCTTTTAAAAATCTGTCCATTCTGAGTTTGACTTCCATTGACTACTGCCTGGAAAATGCAGATATTTCTCTTCAGAGTGCTGGAACTCTTTTTCTGCAGTCAATCTGAAGGGCACAGTTCACCTTTGGGAAATGCCACGTGGAAAATTGGTGGGTGCTGAAACTGCAATGACCATGGTTTTAGCACTTCCAGATATGCTGGCTTTTAGATGTAAGTGCCAGGAAAAAATTGCAGTATTCACGTTAGTTCTCCAGGCGGAATACAGGTTTTTTTAGTCAAGGTTTTACAGTGTATCAGAAATCAGAGGCTAGTTGGCTACTGTTTTTTGCTTCTGAATGCTAAAGTTTTTTGTGCTGATACATGGTCCTTGAATATTGCACCTTAGGAATTTGTTCCCCAGAATCACTTCGAAAACCCTTTTCTACTCTTCTTTCTGAGTAGTCACTGAGCTGTCTTGAAGACATGATGTGACTTGCCAGAGAGAGCACCCTGTTCCTTGGGGTGGTGGTTTCTGAATCAGGGGGTTATGGTGGGTTTGAGAAGCTCCAATACTTTTGAGCAGGGTCACAGTTGTTTTTTCAGGTATTTGGAGCCACACAAATGTAGGATCACAGCAGAAGGAAGTGTCTGAACCTCTGCTTGTGAGGAATTCTATTCTACTGTTAATTTTCAGGTCTGAAAAATGCTCTGCTGTTAGTGCTGCTTTCAAAATATGCGATCATAGAGGTTAAAGCCTAACAGCCTAGTGTCCAAACTTGTGGCAGCCTGTTTTCTTCTTAATAGTAATTCTGTGAAGTAATTGTGTTAACAGCCTATTCCTGCTTCTGTGGCGCTGATGCTGTATCAGTAGAATGACCAAGTAAGTCTTGTGTGGGGTTTAGGCTTCTCATACAAGGACTGATGAGCCAATTTCCAGAGAAAGTGACATGTTTGAGGAAATGATGTGGTCTTTGTATTTGGATGACTGGCACTTGGCGCGTTTTGATGTTGATTTATTGCTAGCGGACCCAGGTCTCTTTGACAGTGTAGAATTATCCTTGGTCTGTCAGTACTGAGTTATTTCACTCTGGCCTGAGCAAGGGTTCCTGCCGTTGGCAGTCTGATAGCCATGCAAACTAGCCTCATGGGAAGCTCCAGGAAGTATAATGGGATTGATTTGAATGGTCAATAGCATAGTTAGTATTAGCATTGTGTTTGACAGTATATTGTTTAAAAGTTGTATTTTCTGAGGGGAAAACAAAACAAACAAAACTTCCTGGACTTCTTCCTGAGTTACTGATTTCAGAATGAAGGCTACAGGCTATTTGTAGTGTCAACAAAAGGGGGGAGGAGGCTTCGTAATTTTAGTATCATAGCAAAAAGAAACCAAACAAAAACCAGAAGAAATGCAGCTGAGGGAATTTTTACACAAGCCTATAGTTAATTTTAGCTGTGGAGTTTGAGTTGGTTTTGGGTTTTGTTGTGTTTTTTGTTTGTGGGGTTTGGGGTTTTTTTCATTATTTTGATTTCAAGGACTACTGAGGGATGAGGGAGAAAGGAGCCATTGTCCCAGTTAGTCACACTGCAGTGTATGCCTACCTCCTAGCCTTGTTTTTAGCTGTAGCCTGAGGTAACACCTGGTTGGTTATAGCAGCTGGATATGTTGAGAAGTTGTCATAATTACTAATTTTATGCTTTTGCTGCATGGTGGTTTCTGTTGGAGACTATGATAAATCTCCCCAACTCTGTTTTCGTGCAGAATCCAAAATGGCATGCAAAGTACAAGCCTTGTGCACAAAATTGACTGTGTCACAGTCTCTTCTTTGATTGCCTTTCGCTGTATTACAGTGCCATGATTGTAAGTCATCCATAAAGTCAGTGCATTGCTTAAAATAGGCTATTCCTTTTGCAATTGCTATTACAATTCCAATATTCAAATATTAAGCCTTCTCTGCAGCGTTCGAAATAGCTGTGAATCGAGAAATTCTTTCATTAGTCTTACCAGAGCAGTTAAATATTCAGCATGTCAAAGGTACACTCCCAAGGCTGGAGCTATGTAGAAGTTGAGCCAAGGCTTCTTCACCCCTGTTCCTTCAACTTGTACTCTTTGTTCAACAATAACAACAGATTAAAGTGGGTGGGAGGAAGAAAGAAGCAGGAAATGGATCAAAAGAAAGTGAAGAGTATCTAAAATCAAATGGAGGAAATAACGGACCAGAAAGAATGCAAAAGTAAGAAAATGAATTTAAAATAGAAAACTGTGTTCACAGAAATTCATCAGGACAAGACTCTGATCCTGGCCTTGGTGCAAATGGATGTGTAACAGTCACTTGGGTAGCAGGCAGCACTCTATTCAGTTGGCAGGGGCTGTAAGAAAGACCTGCCTCCTCTCTGGAGGCTGTGGGTTCAACCCTCTGTGTTTATGGCAGGAGGACTGAAAGTTGTAGCAAGCCACTAATTGCCTCTTGGGAGGCCACTTACAAGGGTGGGTGCAATCTGAATGACTGAGCTTGGTGGGAAGATCAAGGGCTTGGCAAGTTCAAATGTGTGCACTTAGTGCTGATATCCTCAGCCTACATGCTATAAGAATGCACAAATGGAAGGCAGGTGTTTATTTTTTTTCCCCCAAGGTTGTTGTACATTAACTAATGTAAAATTTAATAATAAAGTACCATTTTGGCAAAATAATTTCCTTAGACTTGACATCAACAAAAGGTGGTAGATAGGGTAAAATAAAGGACAAAGAGAGATGACCATTGCATATTTAATGGAGAAAAAATGTACTTGTCATGTGGCTTGAATGTCATCTTAATGATACCATGAGGCAAGGAAGGGAGCCAAAAAATGCACACCTTTTATCATGGAAATGAAGTCCAGAAAGGCTTTCAACAGTGTTTAGCCAAAATAAGGGGTTGAATTGTCATCTGCTGTAAAAGAAAGTCTAATTTGTCCATATAATCCTGTTGGTCCAGGTGAGTGATGGGAGTGCTGTTCTTCTAATTGCCTTTGAAGTTCAAAGTGAAAAGAGATCCTTTTTTCCATTCCATTCTCTAGCTTAGCTTCTACGGGTAGGGAGGAGACTAGCAGTAATATTTCATTTTTCAACTTAACTTTGGTTGAACCAGTTGCACTTTGCTGGAAACCACTCTGATGGTCAGCCATTATAAGCTGCAGTCCTCTTAGAAAAGAAGACTAGAGCAAGATATTTCCCTGCAGTCCCCAACTGTGTGATGGCTGGCCAGAGTACTTGCTATGCGTTTCCCAGCTGTGTTTCACAAAGGGCTTTGCCAGCATGCCAGGCATTACTGATGCTTTCTGGAACAGGGAAACAGAGGCAGAGAGGGACCAGCTCGTCACAGCGAGGCTGGGCGTCAGGGCCCCAGAGTGTCAGGACTCGTCCCAGCCCCATGCCTGGACCCCGCAGCCCGGCCTGGCTCACCAGTGAGTGCAGAACACCCCTGCCCTGCTGCTTCATGCTGCTGGGGCATGGAGGCAGGTGCTCTCTGGCCAGAGATTGCTTGCGCTGAGGCAGGGTGGATCCCAGCAGGGCAAAACTGGAATGATTTTGATCTCTTACACTATTCTATGGGGCATAATGGGCTTGTCCTGGATTTACCCCAGGACAAATGCCATTTTGGATTGGGTGACATGCTGCCAGATTGACTGCTGGTGGTAAGTGAAGAGGCACGGTAAATCTCTGTGTCGTCAGTCTGTCTGGCTGCATCTCAGGGGAATCACAGTACTTCAGCAGTGCTAACACTCTCCCTCTGTGCCCCAGCAACTGGCTTTGGAGCTCCCACCTTTAGGAGGTGCTCCAAGAAAGGGAACGTCTTTCTGTGTTCTCCTACCTATTCTGGCACCAAGCCGTACTTCTCTGGTCACACCTTTACGCTCACCAAACTTGCTGTCTAACCAAAATGAAGCCCAAAGCATGTAAACCCAAAGGGGCACGATCAAGCTGAATTTCAGTCACAGGCGAAACACCAGGAAAAAAACATACTATTAAGAGGGGAGGGGATGCCATGGCTGGTCATACACTTAGCTCACACAGTTTGTTCCTGGTTTAGGATGGCCTCTGGTTGCCGTTCAGGGTCTCTAAATGAGCCAATGATTTTTCTCTTGACCAGATCACCTGTTGATGTAAGTGGAGGCAGTATTATTTAAGCATGTCTGCTTGCATTAGATTTGTATTAGATCCCTCAGATCTAATACTTGTGCCTGAATTCATGCTAAAGGTAGCTTTCTTGGCTTGAATATATACAGAAATGAATTTGCTGTTAGTTTCCCTTCCTTTAGTAGTCAAGGTAGAATTCAATAGCTTGTTTTTGGAAGGTAACGCTAATGTGTGTGAAAAATATGTCAGTGGTTTGTGTGCAGTATGTTGTGCAAAGAACCGACCTGCAGACTGTTGGTATCTCCTCATAATGTCTTTACTTGAGTCCTATTAACTGCTTTAAATACAAAGATGTTGATGTACTTTTAATGCCATGTTAGTGCTTACTTGGGCAAGCAGTTAAGTGCATTATTTTAATTTAGTAACATGCTGAAGAGATTAAATTCTGGATGCTGGCATTGTTATCTGGGCAAAACATAGGCTGTAACCACAGGGCTGGCCTCCCAAATAATTTTTATCCTCCTCTGTGTTACATTTTAGCTATCATGGAAAAAGAAGATGGCTGAACAGTGTCAGCTCTGGATAGTACGTGTTTGCACGTTGTGCGTTTCCGTGAATACGTGATGGCACTTCCCTGTTCTGTCAGTGAGAGATCCTAACGCCTCCTGTCATGTACCAGCTTCACTGTTCTCTGTGTGATATCCCCAGCATCTTTTGTCTAATTCAGTTTTATTCAGTTATACTTTCATTTCTAAATGTTGTTGGAAAAGTGCGTGGTGGCACATGGTCTCTTCAAGCAAGTAGTGGTCCTCATGAACCTGCCAGTATTTGCCCAAGTTGCTGCAGTGGTGTCTTGAATTTTTTTAAATGACTTTTGGTGTATAAAAAAGTAAAAGTATCTGAAATAGCTTGAGGGACCTTGGCTTCAGTGCTCATTTTTCACTGACAAACACTAATTATTTAGCAACATGAATCAGATCTTGGGAGGCTTATTTTAGGATCAGTTCCTGTTTCTTTCCTGACCAGTGATTCAATCATAGTGAGAAAAGCAGTCTCAATAAATGATTAGGCAAGCGTGTGTGCTCCACTACCAAAGGACTCTGCATAAATTTTTTCAAAAAAATTTGAAACAAGGCCTCTCCCTGGGCTCCTGCACAGCATGCCCTTCAGCCCTGTTTGACCGTGTCCTGGCTTCTAAGCTATTTTTCTGTCTCCCCATTTTTTCTTACTGCAATCTGTGTGATTGCCTTGAAATGGTCTCGTGAAGGTCATTTTGCTATGGCATTTTGCCATTCTGAAATAGCCTCACTTGTTCTATGAAGTTACAACTGTTGGTAAAATACCAGCTTACTCCGTGCAGCCTCAACCCTAGGGCAAGCTGATACTTGCCAGACTAACAAGAGATGTACTTCAAGGGTGGAAACAATGGCTTTTACACTAAATAATTAATTTTTATGACTGCAACAAATTTGACTTTTTCAAATAGCTTAGAATCAAGACCAGCTTTGTAAAGGTGAGCAAAATGGAAAATTACGTGAATAAGAATGCTGATACTTTTTCTGAAGGGAAAAAAAAAAGTTGTTAGACTTTTGGCTGGCTGTTCTCAGTAGGGTTAAATTGCAGATCTCTTGTCCTCAACTTGCTCATAAACCACCTTTGATTAAATTAATAGCAGACGCAAGTGGGAGGAAGGAGAGGGAGCTGCGCAAGTCTTCATGAAAGAAAATCTGCCTGAGGAGCAGGCAGCCCCAAGCTGTACTTCCTACAGACCTTCTAAAATGCCCCTAGTTTTTGCTGATTCAGAACCTCTTTCCTCCTAATCTTTGCATGGGTATCTGAAGGCAAATTTGTGTCTTCATTTGTCAAACAGAGTAAAGAAATTAGGGTTATGGTAGGAAACTGAGTTCCCGGTACACAGATGAGATAGCCACGTCTCTCTCTGCTGGGGAGTAGAATGGTATGGAGCAGCGAGCAGTGCAGCAGCCAGCCTTTGAGCTCTGCCCAGAGCAGCACTGCCCTGCACTTGCTCCTTGTTTGGGGTGCTGGCTGCGTTGTGCAGCCTGGACTCACATGTGCTCACGTGCCATGTGATCTGGGGGAAAAGCCCTAAATAGGGGGGGAAAAAAGAAGAAAGCCCTAGCATCAGTCATGGGGCTAGAGAATTCCTGCATAGCCCTATGACCACCTGATACCTTAGGGCTCCTCTTCTCCTGGGGATGTTTTGTGGTGTGGCTTCAAGGGTGTCCGCCTTCCTGTCTAACTTGCAGAAAATTAAAAATACTGGTGGATGTAATTTTTTTATTGGTTACAAATCTTTGTGGGTATTACCTGGACTTGCAGAGAAGATAACAAAGCTCTTCTGCCTGCTCCAACCCTGTGAGCCTTCAGAAAGCCTCGGCAGGGTGAGGGGTTCTGAAAACCCTGTGCTAGAGACAGAGCTGCTGTAAACTGTACTGTTCAGGTTAATGAAAAGAGAGAGATGACAGTTTCGTCTTAGGCTTGGAGCATCGGAGACCCAGTTTGTTTTGATGGGAGTTGTTGGTGTCCAACACCTGTAAAAATTAAGCTTCTAGTGTTACGCTGCAGGTAAGAAAGTTACTCTGGTTTTGAATCTCGGTGCTGTCTACTTTGTCTCAAATGAGGTCTATAGAGAACTATAGAAATTGTTACTTTGCAGGGTAAAAGCATTGCTTTTGCTATTTTCTGCTAGTTGCTAAAGGGATGATGAGGCTAATTTTTAACTCATCAGTTGAAATGGTTAATTAATTTGTTGTTTCTGCTCTTACGCTCTCTGTCCAGTAGCTGTGCAGTTACCACTGTCTCTCCCCAGATGCTGTTCTGTGTACTTTTGCCAGTTCAGAGTGTGTGTGTGTGTGTCAAAGGGGCACTTGGTATCCAGCAGTTGTGCCTTCTGTTAACAAGAACAAACTGGACATAGAGCTTCTCTAGCACTCAATGGCAAAAGAGAGTAGAGGAAGGTTTTACACTAACAGAGAGGTAAAATAAGAATATGAGTATCCATTTCCACAAATCCGCAGTCTGTTACCTTGTTTGTTTATTTACTCCTCTAAACAATTGACTCTCATTTTGGACAATAGATGATGACTGTTCTTTTTTAGCTAATAACTTTTCTGTGGTTGGGTTACTCCTGACTGACACCTGTATATAAGAGCTTAGACCCTCCCCTTATGCTAGTTGGAGTGGGAGATGATATCATTGTTTCCTCCTTTGCCGTTGGGAAGAGACTGTGAGTAAGGAGTAATTTTTGTCCCATGAAATGACTGGTATCTAGTTGGCTATGTCTCAGAGGTAAGGCGATAGCTGGCAACCATTGGTGTGTAGAGAATGTCTGAGTCTCTCTGTAATTTCCTGCTCTCCAGATTCCCCTCCCACTCTGTAACCCACACCCGTACACTTCTTTGTTCTGGTTTTGGCCAGTTTGGAGAAATGCCTTGCTTTGCTGCATCGAGTGCTATCATTTGACACTACAGCTCTCTTAATACAACAAATCCATCCAGTATGAGTATGCTTAAGGCCATAGAGTTGCACCAATGCTGAATGTGGCCTGTGATATTTACAGCAGGTGCCAGAAATGCTTATTCTAAGGTATAATAAGCTTCAGGGGAAGCGGCCTGTTTTAAATCAGCGCCTGTGTTCAGTGTTTCTGTTACTGCCATACGTATAGGCTCCCAGTGTAAACTCGGGATTGGATAGTCCCCAGAAATGTGATAGTGATTTTGAGTTTCACCCCCTCCTGTATTTCCTGCAATAACATATTTTAATCTTGTGCTGCACTGGGGTCCTGAGAGAATCTGATAGCAGCCACTGGTGAAGTGAGCAGATGAATACAGAGGGCTCTTGTGCTGAGTGCCTTCGTTTTGAAGTTGGAAGCTTTCAGCAGCCTTCAGAAATTCAGAGGTTTTAATTTAAGTCAGGATTTCTATTCATCTTTCAGTTAATTTCCCTGTTCTTGCATAAATTCACAGGTTGCAAAAAGATTCTGGAACAGTATAGCACAGTATTTATGCTGCTTATATCCATTTTATATTGAAAAACATCATGATAGGCTCTGAAAAGTGTGCAACAGAACTAAGTTGCAAAACAATCCCTATTTTGTTGTACAGAACGTATGATAATTTTGAATGGTACTAAGTTTTAGTAGGCATTAAATCTTTGTAAAATGTCCAGCATAACTCTTCTGCATCTGCAATTAATAAGTAATTCATCCATGTCAAAGTCAAGCAAGCACAAATCCCCCTTATACCATACCGTACCATCTGTCTAATCTATCTATGTCAAATATGGCTTGTTTGGGTCTGTGCTCCTACAGTCTGTTTTGCATAGATTAAATTAAAATTTCTGGTCAATGAATATTTTTCTTTTGATGTTTGTAACTCAAGTAAACAACAGGTTTTTCATGCTAGTTTTATAACTTATTTGGTAAACAAGAATGTGTTAGTCAGCACAAATATCTTTTTGTCATGGTTGGCCAGAGTGTTTTTACAGCTACAGCACCTTTTCAGCCGTTACTGAGTACAGTACTAATGTGAAATATCTGAATGAAGGGATTGTACTTCAGGCACTTGCAGGGTAGCAAGCATCAAAATGGATAGTGTAGCTTCATCTATTGCCTAGAGCTTGTTTTCTGTTGATCCACTGCTACCCTGGAAAGGCTCCATTCTTTTTGCCTGGAACTTGCATTAGTTTTGTGGAATGTCAGAAATGAATATTTGAAAGAATTTACTGTTTCATTTCTATTTCATTTTGCCAGTTTGTGTGAGCTATAAGCCACCCCTTCTAAATGCTGGAGGAGTGCAAGGAATAGTATTGCAGTAGGACAAAAATAAACCCTGAATTTTGCAGGTAACCTTTTCTTTTGACATCTTTCCAAAACCAAACTGATGCAGTGACATATGTCCTTGTGGATTACAAAGGATGCTAATGTGACTGTTGCTCTACTGGCAGCTCCTGTTTGAGCAAAGGAAGCTCCAGTTTGTGCATTGCTGGCTCTGTGTGCTGTGGGCATTAACGTGTGGTTGCATAAATACTGCGCTGTGGTGTTGTCTGATGATTTGCATTCCACCTCCATCTTCTGCACATAGATGTGATTGGCTTTTAGGCAAAGAATAGTGAAATTTTCAGGATTCAGAAGTCCTGTGCCTGCTGAGGGCTCTCTAGGAGAGAGTCAGACCTCCCCATGCTGGCAGGCTGCTCCTGCTGCCGCAGTGGGTTGCAGCCCCTGCCCTTGAGCAGGACAGGGTAAGCCTGCAGGAGGGATGCTCAGGAGCTCAGGGTGGGAGCGTGACTCATGCATCTACGTGACTTGCAGGTTGTGTTGGCAAACTATCAGCTTTGCACCCCAGCTCTGCCGCTCCTGCACCACGTCTGCATTGCCTACAAGTGTCTGTACGCCGAGCCTCTGTTTTGGTGTGTGCCAGCTCACTCCTACGGCTTGGGAACTTGAGTTTTCTCTCTGGGGCTATTATTAAAGGCAGCATAGATACAGCCTGCGTTCATCATTATCCTCTCAAGAGAACCAGATTGCAGAGTTTTTCCTGAGATGCCTGTTTGGAAAAAGAAGCCAGGGACAATCTAAAAATTCTGCATTTTTACTTATTTAGTTCCATTACTGCACTCTACATCTCACCACCTTCCGCTAGCCTCTTTTTTTTTTTTTTTTTTGTTCACTTGCATGTGCTTTACGCGGAGAGATTCCTTTCTCAAGACAGCTGAGCCTGATGTGCAGTACCATGCGAAAGGAAAGCAAACTCTAGTCATTCAGGAATTAAAATGGCTGAATCATTGTGTGTGGTGAGGCAGTGTGTTAAGATGGAGTCAACCAAGCAGATCATTCTAGAAATAAGAGGGGGCAGTTTTGCTGCCACGGTTGAAATTATGAGGCTTCTTTCTGTACTTTGTGCTGACATTGATGCCATCACTAATACAAATGTTTTATATAAAATTCCACCTTCAGTGCTTCATTCTGTCCGGCTGTAATACCAAGTGCTGCACAAGTAGAAACTAAGAGCAGGATCCTCAGGAAAAGAAAGGGCTAAGCAATGATTGTAGGTCTGTTTTAACCTCTTGCTGCCTTCACAGCACATGGTTTTTCATGGAGAGTATAATAATCGAAAAGCTAGCATAGTGTAATCCTGAGGTTTATATTAAAGCCTCTTACTAGGGCATCATGCATTTCAAAACACTCCCATTAATATATTCACTTTGAGAAATGTACTGATCCAGACTTTTTCTGGTTTTATTATTCCAAATAAGCATGCTTTAATTACTGTTGACCTGATTTGAATATGGGCTTGACTGCTTTCATTTAAAATATTGATTGCAGTGCATTGGATTTGTCATGTTTTTGCTTTATTCCTGTAACAGCTACCATCCTTGCTCAAATCTGTGAGTTTAGATCTCACTTTTTGCCTGATGCCCTGGAGAAAGAAAGCTTTAACACATGTGTTGGGAGGAGGGATTTTGCCCACTTCAGGATCTTGGAGTGCGTTCTGTTTGTTCCCATCTATTGGTGCTTTAGGTGACATGCTGTTAATGAGAGGGGCTCTCTGTTTTGGCTGGGATTGCAGCATATTGAGCACGCTACACCTCACGTGAGTAACAGTTGGCCCTGTTGCTGCATCACCTTATATTTCCATGTTTACTGCATGCAGACATTTTAGTTGTACCAGGGAAGGATAAATTGCACAGCTTTTTAATACAGTTTAAAATTCCAAATCAGTAACAAAATGTCTAAAACTTTATGTGTACAACATTTCAGGCCAGCCACGTGAAAGTCATTCTGTATTTGAGATTTTCTCTGGGAGCTGCAGGTGCCCCATAGCATCTGGTGCTGTGTCTGTCTGCCTGTCTTATGCCTGTTCCCATCCTTCCCATCACAAAGGGACACAGGACCCACCTGGTCTTTTCGGTTAAAACACTACTTGAGCTTTTTATGTGTCGTTTCTCACTTTTACTGGTGGTAGAGGTCTCTTGTGTGCTGCATCATGGGCAGAGGGCTGCTGAGAAAATGGTAGTCGGAGGTCCAGGAGACATCTGGTAACATTACAAGCGGCAATGCCAGTGCAACTTGTGAGGTCTCTGGAAGCCTGTAGTAGTGTTGCACTTTCACTAATGAACTGTTATGCTGCATTTTTGGTAATGAGGAGAGTTGGTCTTTCTCCAGATGCATGCAAGCTGCAATGGTAACATGAAAGCATGGGTGATTGGGTAGTGGGGAGAGTTAGAACATTTGATCACAAATAATTGTTCCATTTAAAAAAAAACAAAACAGATGACAATGAATGTCATTTGAAACAAGTGATGGGGTGGATCTGTATGAATAGTTAAAATCTATTCCTAATAGGAGTTACAGAACCAGTCCCACTGCCTTTAAAACTGTAAACCCAATGGTGGTTTTGAAATCCTTCAAAAAAGAACTCTTCTCATTTTTTTTTTCTCTGTACTCTTATTTAGCAATGCTTTAAAAGCTTTAAGATTTTATTTTTGCCTTGAAAGTGAAACAATGCTCAGGATTTCCCTCGGGAAACAAAGCTTTTAGAGTCTGAAAAGACTGCAGAGAGCATTCTCCTCCAGCTGTTTTTCTTCACCCAAGATGGCTGTCTAGAGTGATCTGTAGGAGAAAGAAAAAGCAAGAAGATCTGGAGAGCTGCCAAGCATTGAAAAGGACTGTGTAGTAAACAGTCATTAGGTTGAAAATGATCAGGATTAGCACTTTTAAAATTGCTTCAGGGCTGTATGTTTGGGTTTTTTGGTGTTGGGTTTTTTTTTAAAATGTAAATCTGCAGGTGTAAATCTTAAATATCTAAGAATCTTAGCTTTTACTTTTAAAATATAAATAAGGTTCTAACATTTGTCTGCAAGCATTCGTTCATGACCATATCGCCCTGTCATACTTAAAAGACCCAGAGTAAAATGAAAAAACCCTGCCATTGTTACTTTCTAAACAATTCCAGGGCCTGGTTCTTGGTTTTTTTTTCTTTCTTTTTTTTTTTTTATATTATTATTATGTGAGAGGCAATACTGCTGTTTTACAGGATAGTTCATAAAATTGCCTTTGCAATGTCAGATTCTGTACTCAGATGTGTCGTGTGACAAAGTGAGTTTCTACTTGGGTTATCTCAGGCAGGTATAACTATTTTAGACATGGATGTTATCGCTCAGCTTGAGTACAGTGAGCTGTACTCTGGAAACGTTTGCTTTTCACTCATCGGACTTCTGCCTTGTAACTATCCAGATTCTGCATCTCCCTGCTGGTATCTTGGGGATATAACCCTTCTTCAGTGTTAACATTTAGTATCCATGTTGATCTTTTTTTGTTTCTCGCCATTAATTCAAGAAAAAGGGTATGATGATTGTCTTGTTCTGGATAGGCCCTAAGCTGTTGCCCAAAGCAGCAAGAAATAGTCTGGGATTCTTTCTTTCTTCTTCAGTTGATCACGTCTACCTTGAGGCAGTCAAAGAGTAGAAATTGGTTTATTGTGACTGAGCACTCTGTACAGCCCACAAACTGGCTGTACGCTATTCTTCTTACATAATTTTTTATTCTTATCGCAGGTACATGAAATAAGATTATACTGACATATGGACCAATCTGTTCAGTATCCGAGGCAAGTGACCAATGGCAAGTGAAGGATGTCTCTTTCAGTCTGTTCCTGTATGGGAATTGCTTCGTATATTTCCATAACCCAAGACAATTAAAGACACTAAGGTCTTGAGAAATTCAGGGAAAAGGTGGAGGTTTTCCATAGGAATCCCTGAATGCAGGGAGTGTGAATCAAGAAACCAGTGCTATAGTGAAGCTGAATACTACTACCCATAAAGACTGTGCTGCAGCATTTTTGTCCTTGGAGGCAGTTGGTCAGATTCAAATCTGATGATAAAAGCAAAACAAAAAACAACCAACCAAATAACCCCAGCCCCTCAATAAAGTCAATGTAATTCTACTTTCACGCTTCAGGTTGGAATTTAGAGCAGGTTTGGGTGATGTGTGCAGATTCTGAGGGAAACAGCACTGCTTCTCCACAGTGTTTGAGTTACTTCTTACACACTTGGAAGGAACAAAATCAAATTGGTTGAGGATTTCAGGCCATCAGTCCATCTGTTGGAAACAGTAGAAGGCAGCTGAAAAACTGTTCAAGGAATGGAGTAAGTATGTAGTGGAAGTGTTTCCTCACTTTATTTATCCACAAAGAAAGTGGAGAGAATGGGTAGTCATTTTCTGAAGCAGTAGATGTTGGGTTGCCATCCATGGCAGAACGCTCCGTGATGTAAAATTGAACTTTTCTGTACTTGTCAATTGGTAACAGTGCTTTTTGCCATCTGAATTCCCCGGGGTAGAAAGGGAAGTTGGACAGACCCCACCAGCTTGCTGTCTTCAGTGTCTCTTTGCCCATGTTTAGTGTAGAGACAAGGTGGCTGTATGTGGCATCACAGCATCTGTCACACCAGCCAGTTGGTAAACAGAGGGAAACCCTGTAGTCGTCTTGTCTGTGCTTGTGTAAATAGGGATTTAAAAATTTGTAAAAAATTTTTTTTGAACCAAACGTATGATTGTGACTGATAAAGTCTGTTTCAGAGCTGTAGGAAAAAAATCTCCATAGACTTTTTCCAACCTTCCAAATTTACCAGATCTACTTTTTTTAGATGGGAACTGAGTGTCTAAATCTGTAATGAGGTTATGACCTTCATACAATCTGTGTTGTGTAAGCCACATCATCGGAAAGGATGAAATAATTTTTCAGGAAGAGTTTATCAGCAGCTGTGGCCTGTGGGAAAGGTGAAGGGAAATGTCAGGTTATCTGACCAAGTCACAGTGTGCTTCAGGCAAGGAGGGGAGAGAACCGGGATGCTTCTTGCTTGACAATGCTGGAGCAGAAATGTCAGCAATCACCTGCATTGGTTCGCAGAAATGCAACCTTTTTTGGTAATTTATCCACTTTTGTAAATTCTTGGAAAAATAACGCAGTGAATGTACCTTGTTTTGCCATTTTATGCTGGTGGAAGGAAAGCACTCATGATGTAATGGTTTTGCCATTTCAAATTACATGTCAGTTATGAAAAATGCCAGTGATTTTCTTGTGTTTTTACTTTCATAGTATTTGCTGTCAGCTGCAGTACTTTGCACATTCTAAATATTTTGCAGAATAAATTTAATGAACCAAGGTTCAGAAGTCTGGCTAGGACTGAGTTACTTTTGTAGGCAGCTTAACCTGAGTATTGGCCTCAGTGAGGTTTGGGCATCTGTATAATACTAGGGAAGCAACGGTCCCCAAGGATGTTGAGTAAATGTTGTTTGCCAATAAATAGGGAAAAAAAAAAAGGTGAAAATTATTAGGTATTTAGAACAGTGTCTTTGGGATGATCAGGTATTTTGTCATGAATTCTAAATGCTGGGCATTTGGCATGATGTGTCAGGTTTAGCTTTGGGGACATGAAGTAAGAATGGAATAGTCTGATTGCATTAGAAAGTTGCCAGATAATGAAAACAACAGCCAAGATCTTATTTAAATATGAAAGGAATATCAAGTGGCATTTATGGAACTATGAAGAGAGATTGTTATTGAGAGGAGACAAGTGGAGATCAAAAGTTATTGGTTTTTGAAGGAGGAATTCTAGAATATTCTTCAAGGATAGCATGCATAGTTATCTTATTAAAAACTCAGAAAGCAAACAGGTGATAGAAACAATATGTAAGATACTGTCCAGTGGCTAGAGCTTCATAAATCTTCAACATCTGTACCCAATTATTTAGCTTCTCTGGATTTTTTTTTCCTGTAGTGCACATTTCTCACTATGAACTTAATAGTACTTAATAATAAAATCTTGGGTGTTTGCCAGCACAAACAGGGTTTTGGCTAACTTTTAGAGTGTTTGTGGAAGTAGAAAAGCAATGCAGCTGTTGGGTTGGGTACGTGCCAACTGAAGATCTATTTCCCAGACAAAAAACTCAAATCAGAATGAAATAATAGTCAGATATTTTACATATCATTGCTGTACGTGAGTTTTTGTTCAGCTTCTGCTGCTGTGTTGTGACTCTGTGGGATTTGTAGGCAGGTTTTGGGCTTTGCACTTGGTAACCAGTTGAAACTGAGAGATCACAGAAGAAATACAATGTGTTTGCTTGTGTTCCCCCCCCCCCCCCCCCAATGCGCTTCAGAAGGTGGGGTTTGAGACCCTAGTGTGAAACACTTTGTACAATAGTGCTGTTTGCCTTTGAGGTAAATGCAAAGAACCATGAAGCTCTTGGACCAAATTGTTATTTTTTTTCTGCTGCTGCAAAGCTGTTTCCATTCCGCGGGTATACAAGGCTAGCAAAGTTGCTGTATGCAAATGAAGCCGTATTTACATGTTGCCAGAAGCTGTTTATAACGAAGTGCCAATAACAATAGTTAGATATTTTGAAAGAGCTAAATGTCATTGGTTTGTTTATTTGTCTGTTTTACTTAGAGTATTTAGAACTGTGAATAACACACACCTCAGAGGAAAGTACCTTTTGCTCTGGGCACTTCTCCGGGAGCCAGTGTGTGTGGCCCCAGGGAGCAGCGGGTGCTGGGGAGCCCTTCTCCTGGCCCCAAAGCCTGGAAAACAGCCTTTCCCGGTTGTGTAGCCAAGGCCCAGGCTTGCCGGGGTCAGCTGGGGCAGAGCTGGCTGGGTCGGGCTGGCCAGAGATTGTGTCACCACAGCTGCAGCTTGGCTGCCCTGGGTGCAGCTTCCTTGGCTGGAAGAGCTGTCCTCGCTGGGAGTAGCATCTTGGGGGTGGCAAGACTGTGGCTGACGCAAAGCCAGGGCCTCGCAGAGTCCTTCAGGCTCGCTTGGGCAAAAATGGGTTGTAGCATCTGAGATTGATGAGATGTTTCAAGTAAAACTTTGTTGTTTTGATCTGGTGTGACACTGCTGCTTTTTACAAGGTTATTTACTAGGCTTTTATCGTGCTGTTCATAAGTACGAGTACTGCCATGAAGTTTTGGGGAAGAATATCATGGTGGTCCTTTTAAAGCAGCTGAGGCAACTTAGGTAATTGCAGGTGTGCCAGCCCTTTTCACAGAAGGTGCAGAAGCGTACAAGACAGTACTCTAAGTATTAGCAAGCTGACATGAGTAACCTGGAAAGTGTCATCACTATATCATATCTAAAACGATAAATATCTCTATCTTGCATGAAGCAGCGCATAAGGATGTGCACTAAAATACCTATACACACACACACACACAAAAAAAAAAAAAGACTTAGCCATAGTTGAAACATCAAAGAGCCAAAATAATGACCCAAGTTATTTAAGATGTAGCTTTTCTGGACTTTTGCTCCACATCTAGCATCTTATTTCCCAGGGTTTTAAATTCTAGCCTGTGTGCTTTTTCCTCCCAGGATGCATCTCAAATTGTTTGGTCACAAATGCCCTGAATAACAAATTGACTTAATTTAGATGGCATTAAGGCTCTTTAACCCACTTCAAAGGGCAGGGATGCACTGAAGACCTACAGGCATGCATTTAAATTAAGGCAATAATGATATATATTTCTTTTCCTTGCCTGAAAATGCCTGACTATTTTATCTATGCATCAGATGAAAGTTTAAGGGGAAAGGTTTCTGTTAGTCTTGTTGGGAGTTGGCCAAAAAAATGTGAAGAATGTAGAAAGGAATTAACAGCTGGTGTCCATTTAAAATTTCAGTGTGGGCAAATGCAGGCAGTATGCTTAGTTTTTTACCTGTCTTCTTCCTCTGGTTAGTACCCACTAACCCACTAAAGGTTAGTTTAGAAGTGAGGAGACCAGTTTGGATGTGGTGCTCTTAATTCTTCTGCCAAGAGGTTAATGAGTGGATGATGTGTGTTTTGTTTCCTCTGGGGAGGATGAGACACACTTCCTCCTCTTTGGGAATCAGTGGCTTAAGCTGTGGCTACTTGAACCAGAAGTCTTGTCGGCCTGGTAGAATCATGCCATACACTGTCTAACGTGGTGCTTTACTTCTGTGACTGCTGACATTTTCCTCTTACTGGGGAAGGATCGTTTTTCAAACAGCTTTCAGCCATGTTTCTGGTTTTGCATAGTCAAAAATGTGCACATGCACAAAGAGGACCTGGTCTTTTGGAGGGGAAATCACTGCAGAGTTTTGAAATGGAGTCCTGTGCTCAGAGCTGCAACAGCTGCAGGCGGCAGGGTTTGTGCTCACTGGGCTTTGTGTGTACACGCCAGCGCTTGCGCCTGCAAGGTTTATGCCAGTGAAAATGTGATGCTGCTGAAGCAGAGACACAGTGTTGTTGGCATGCTCCCTCTTTGTCCAAGGCCTTGGTAGGGACACCTGTCATCCTGGTATCTTGGTGTAAAAAATTGTAGGCTCTTTGTAAAGAGAGAAGGGAAAATCATGGACTCGGAGAGAAATACTTGAAAAATTATACAGAAGAGGGGTAGAGCACGTAGTCACTTCAGAGGCTTCATGTGCAGATGTGCTGGGGCAGCGCCATTCCTTCTCAGCACATCAGTGGTGGCTGCACTGACCACCTTGCATCAAAACTGTTGCAGTTTGTGCTAACTTGCAGAATAAATTTTAATGTGCACGTTTTCAAGTGGGGTATTTAATATCAAACTGCTCTGCTCTATTTCTCAGTTTGCTTTCCAACCAGTTCTGAATTCAAGGAAATGCTGGCATTCCCTAACCAACAGTTAAGTACTGTCTTCACATAATCTCACCAAAGCAAAAGTTGTAATTCTGGTTTTATTTTCATTAGAGAAATAACAGCTAGAATCCATATGGTACCTATAACATATTGCAGTGCTGCACTAAGTTTGGCTATTGAGAGGCAAAGCTTTGCATGATCTTGGCTGTGACTTGGGTTTCAACATCTGAAGGAAATGCTCATTCTGGAGCTGTCTTTGATGAGCCTCCTCTGGGACCACCACACTGTCCAAAAACGAATTCTGTACTAGGCCAGTTCTTTGTCCAGACCTCACTGAGCTGATTAAGCATCTTTGGTTAAAGTAGGGCTAGCCCAGCTAGAGAGGTCTCGGGAATATCTGGTACTCGGACCAAGTTGCCAGTACAAGAGCAGATAGATCATCCTGGTGTTGCTGTGGAGTAACTAGTGCTGTCTTATGTCTGTTCTTAATGAGAGTCTATGGGTATTTGGACTAGGGGTTGCTCCTTCATGGGTTGGTGCTGGAGCTTAGTGTGCTGCTGAAACCAGCTGTTGCTTCAGTTGTGTTGCTTGCTGTTGCCTTATGAAGTGTGTTAGCAAATCTTTCCCCATTCCCACCCCCGGAATCTGGTTTTTGTTGGTGGTTTGTTTGCTTGCTAATTCAAAGCCTGCTGACTGTGTAGCAGGTTATTTCTTCCATGTTGGCCCTTTAAATTGCTTCCATGCTCCACCTGTCTGGCTGTGAAATATCACTGATAAACAAAGCCCAGAACAAAAGCCTACACAGCAAAACATCCTTTTCTCCCTAGGCATCTCCCTGGGTGCGGTTTTCCACTGCTTCTCTGCAGTTTGGAGGCAGAGCCAAAACAGCTCAGTCTCATTCTTCCTGCCCTGGAAGTTGTCATCAGGCAGCCTCCCCTGACCAGCACCTCCGAGGAGGGACGAATTGGCCTGTACACATTCTGTCTTTCCTGAATTTCTCCTCCTTGGCTGAGAATGATGGAGACTTACCCTGCCCTTAAATAAAAAGCTGCAACACAGAGGAGGTTTGTCTAGGTGTAAAGCAGTACATCTTGAGATTACTCCCTGTT
Source organism: Buteo buteo (assembly GCF_964188355.1). Taxonomy (NCBI): domain Eukaryota; kingdom Metazoa; phylum Chordata; class Aves; order Accipitriformes; family Accipitridae; genus Buteo; species Buteo buteo. The sequence goes on from NC_134179.1 coordinate 10,401,940, forward strand.
TTTATGTCCTCTCCCTCATGGATGCACCTGGATTGCCAAGCCGTGAGCGTGCTTAGCCTCCCACTGCTGTGTCTTGGTCCAGCTGTGCCTTAACTCAGCACTGCGGCATGACCCAGGTGGGCGTCGCATCGTCCTTCCGGTGGGAAGGAAACCGGCAGCTCACAGGGATCCAGGGAAGGGAGAATGGTGCAGAGCCTGGGCAGAGGCTCTGGTTCACTCCTACTCATCTACAGATTGAATGTACGTTGATTGGACTGGGACCTGCGCATTGCCCTGTTTCTCCCCAGCAAGTAAGCCTGGACGTACATCCAAATCTCTTAGAGTGTGGTAGCCAGGTCCTATAGACTTCTTTCTTTTTCTAGCTTGAAGTAGCTGTTATACCCTGTCACAGTCTCATTTTGTTCCAGTTTATCAAACGTATCTCAGTGCTTGAAATGTTATTTTGGTTAAAAAGTAATTGTTCGCTGCACCCCTTTTTTTGTTCAGTGTGTGTTAGCTGTGTAGTGTTCCAGTAGCTGGGCAGCGGCGCTGGGAAATAGAATTTTGTATGCTCTGAACAGACTGTATCCTTGGTCTGTGCTCCTGACCTCCAGTGGTTCCAGTTGCAAAGTTGACATATAATAAATATGCACATTTATTAACTGTCAAAGAAGTTGGAAGGTATGTTAATAACAAGGCTAGGAAGGGTGGGGTGTTGAAATGGAGAGGGAAAATAGAAGTGCAAGAGAGACAGCAGTTGGCTGGCTGAATCCTCAGGCCTGTTGACTTGGCAGCCCTCCTCCTGCAAGGAGGTCAGAGCTATTACATCTCAGGTTCCCGGGTAGAGACCACAGGAGGAGGAATATGCTCACAGATATAAGTGTGTCAATCCACTGTAGGCAGCTTTGAGTTAGCTTTTGCATTCACACATTGCAAAGGCGGGCTCGGTTGTCCTCTCATTGCAAATTTTCTCTCATTGTAAATGTAATTCGGGACCATTTTTTCTGCGTAAGACCCTTTCAGTAGGAGTGAGAAGTGAGGCAGAAACCTCCGGTTCTGGCTTTATGATTGAAGAAGACGTGGTGCTCAGCATCTCTAGTCCCTCTCCCATCCCCAGAAACTTGGCTGTAGCTCTCTTCATTCAAACTAATACAACAGATGTAAACTTGTATCTATAAATTACATGGTCACATGTAGGCAATCACAGTATTTATTGAACCATCAAGTGGCTTCTGAGTTTTACATTTTTTTCCTAAGGAATATTTCATTTAGGTTACAGGCTAGCTAGACACTTCAGCCGGTGCTGTTTCCATGATGCCTCGCAGTGCCCTATGATGTGCTGGGTACCACCTGGCACTGCCAGTTTGCTAGAGCACTAGTTCTGGAGCACTGTCAAAATAAACAGTGATTTCGCCAAGGGCATTCAGGTTGTCTGGGACTTCCTGCCAAATTAGGGTCATGGCTAGGGTCGGGGTGTTGAGGTTTTTCTGCTGCTCTCCAAGCACAGACAGTGATGCCTTCATCCAAAGAGGAACCAAATGACTGACAGGCTTCAGGCGGTGGGATAATCTCTTGTTTTCAGTCCTTCACTGACCCACAGCAGGTTTCCAAAGCTTGGTGCTCTGTTTCTTGTAAGTTGGGTCACAAGAGAGTAGAGACCAGAAAAAGAGAAACTCCTTTCTGAGGGTAACCGGTCTTTATTGGAGCTCTGCTCTGCATGAGCACTTGAAAAATACTAAAAAAGTCTTTTTTAGTCTTTTCTGTTCCACTGAAGAAAAAGGTAAATACCACTGTGGACAGTTGCCCTATATTTTCACTTTCTTTTGGTGAAGGTCAACCCACAGATAGTTTCCGGAACACGGTAATACTAAATATTGTCCTATAAATTCTCAGTGACTGCGGAAGGAATTTTTTTTGTTAGTTTCTTTGGAAGCCTGTTGATACCTATTGAATTATGTCAGCTTTCCTTCTTGCCAGAACATGAGGGAAGATGTCCCGGGTGTCCTTCACCAGCTTAAAGACCTAGCATATTCATCCATGAGTACTTTCAGCTGGATTCTTTAGAGGTGTTTGGGAAATGCACCTTTGCCTTGCTCCATGATCAGAATTGAGAAAGGTCAAACACAGAGGCTTTTAAGAATGTTACAAGGTTGTTTGAAATCTGAATGCTCCTTTGAAATAAGGGCCTGTCTTCATTGCATGTCTCTCAAAATCTGCCAGGGTAGGTGTCCGTTCATAAATACAGACAGCCATATTTTCACTTCCTTGTCTCTTCTGTTGTAACCATGAAAAATTGAATTGTGCTAAAGCTAAAGTGTGTATCAGAACAAATGTTATCTTGACAGTGGGAGCCTACGCAAGAAGGGTCCTTCCTGTAATTCCAGAAGGGACTGAGCTGACCTGGACCCTTTTCGATTTCAACTCCAGTTGATTTCCTCTTGTTGATTTCATTTGACTTACAACTATGAGCACCCTTTGTGGTATTAGTGGCAAACATATTGTTAATCCAGCCTACTCATTTTTAATCACTTTATATTAACTTGCCACCATTAGAAGGTTTTTGCCATTATGCTATTTTTTTTAACCAAAAAGTTCAGGCAATTCCATGGTCAAAATTTTCTCTGTAAGTGTTTTATAGTAAAATAAGTATGTGGGCTGTAAAAGTTGAAGGGCTCTTGGCCTCCTGACAGTCATATTCCTCAGAAAAAGTGTTGGCATGCCAGCTGTTTGTTACAGATGACCCCACAGATCAGTGCACACAGGTGCACAAGCACATATTCATTGTCTTGTAATGCCCTAACAACATTCAGGATGCTATTCAAGTCACTGTCCAGAATATAGTCCCTGATTTTGCTGCTCATTTTTCACTTTTCAGTTTCAAAGAGACCAGCTGCTGCGTTTGCTTTTGGATGGCCAAGCACCAGAACAAGTCTACAAAGTTTGAATAGCAGATTCAGCAGATTTATTTAAAACTTATGGACTGGCACTTGAATTTTCCTTTATGGGAATATTTTCATTGGGCCTAGGCTTTGTAAAAGGTACCTTCTGGATGGGTTACCCTACACAGAAATGGAGCTTTTTCTGAAAATGGGTGTGAGGTCTATTAACTGGGATATAGAAGTTAACAAACAATAGGTGCGGGAATGGAGGTGGGAATAGAAACTGTAGAGCAGAGCTGATGAGCTGGTCTCCCAGGTTTTTTCCAGCTAAGCCATTTGCATAGCAGGACACTCCCAGATACCCTAATAATTCAACAAGCTGCTATTAGCTGACTTAGGAAAGACGCTATGAAGGTGATGAAAGTGTTTTTTAAAAGCAATTGGCTGGGAGCTGTGCACATTGAAATCTATGGGAATTTCTTTATTGACTTAATTAGAAGCAGAAAATAGAATGGTGGGTTTTAGAAAATGCCCAGTTGATGTTTCATGAGACAGAGTGTTTGGATGCTGAGTTAAATCTCTTTTGGCCACTTTGGATATAAAGGTGGCTTGTGAGATTGAGTGAAGCCATATTTAATCTATGGACCTCCCTTGAGCAGCCATGGCCTAGCTTGTGATGTACTGACTTGAACTGAACCATACTCTTACAAAACTACTAAATTGGGTTTAGCCCTGGCTGTGTAAAACTTGCCCAGCAGTGATTGTTGAAGGAAAACCATGAATAAATGAGGAAGGAGGTTGAGTACTCTGTGTTTTACTTAAAAACTGAATAAGGAGGTTGTATTCTTGAAGCCTGGGACTAGCACTCGCTGTATGTGGAGTTTTATTAACACAATTGTCATGTGTGTTATGTGCCTCTGTGTGTAACTCATTGCAGACTGTGCCACCATCCAGTCCATCTGGATCCCCATAGGCTTTCCCTTTAGGTAGAGATGGAAGAATATCGCTCACTAGAAGAGTGCTAATGGTTGATTACCAGAGCCCTCCCCACCTCCCTCCCCTTAGCAGCTTGACAAAATGTGTTTTACATTTTTTAAGTGGTAAGAGGAAAAGGAAGGGCAGTCCCAGAAGGGATTTGGTGCTTACTCCACCCTTAAGTGTTATGTGTGGTAATGTTCAGTTGTGCTTGATTTTTATACTCCTCTTTATTAATTTCTTTCAAAACCCTGCCACTTTCTAACTAAAGTGTCTCCATTTTTTTCTGGTTTAGTCTTTTCATGGTTTGTACAGTCAGTGGAGGGGCACAGGCTTCTCTAGAGGACAGTACAGAGGCAGTATCTAATCTGGGATGCTCCATAGCAAAATGTAGGAACCTAGAGAGTCTCACCCCACAACTCCTACTATATATCTGATCTCAGATGAAACCAATATAAAGCCTCGCCCCCTACCCCCTTTCTGGTTTTAGGAGGCTCTTCAAACAATGTTGGCACACTATGGGTTGCATCCTTGGCTGGGTGGAGCTACCTCAGATTACAGAGGACAAATTTGCACCCTGTATATCAATTAATTTATTCTAAAGTTTTCAGGAAAAAATGTTGGAATCCAGATTTGCTGAGTAATGGATGAGAAACTGAGTGGAACTTTGTAGCTTTAAATGTGGAGAGAATCAGGCTAGAGGATTTTAATGACTCTTGTGGGAACTGAAAGGTTTGAAATAGAGATTTGGTTCAGGTTTACTAAATAATGTTTTTTTCAGTCATTATTAGTTCCTCTGTGCTCTTGGCTGGGACACTGGGTGCTTAGTTCTAAGGACTGCATTTGCTGAACCAGTCTGAATCTTTGTCCTGTGCGTTGCACATGTTGGTCGCAGGTGTATAACAGTCACCCCTGCTGAAAACGTGGGTTTCCAATAGAGTGAGCTGTATTTTTGTTTACAGTGAACAGTGCAAACACTTTTTGAAGTTGTTTCAATGCTTATGTAATATGTACCAGTCTCCTAGCTAGAGCATGATATCCTGGGGACCTCAAAAGAAAAATAAGAGCCTATAAACCACTCAACTCCCTGGTTGCTGGCTTTCAAATGATGGGTTATCTGAGATGTGGGAAGTAGACCTCACTCATGAAGGACGGGCTGCATGATTTTAATGACCTTTGCATGCTTTTCCAGCCTGTCTTGGGAATAAAGAGGCTTCAGTCTTGCTTTATTTGTGCATTCCTGAAGTGTCTGTGCCCTACACGCTGATTGTGGCATTTGACTCCCTGGTAGAACAGCCTGTCTGCCCCTTTAGTATGACCTTTCAGGGTGCTTTCAGCTCTCGGCCTCCACATCTGAGAGCATGGACAGCCAGAGGAGTCAGCACCAGAAAGTGGGTTGGCTCAGAAAGCAGGCAGGAAAAGAGAGACAAAATACATGGAGCGCTCTTGGGTTGGAAAATGCAGAAACAGTGTGGTTCTGTGTGTTGAAGGAAAGATGGGACTGAGAGCCAGACCCTGCACACAAAGAGAGAGGGAGAGTTATTGGAGGTCAAGGGAGTTAAAGCTTTGCCATATTAGTACTTTTATTATTTTACAATTGGTTTAGCAGTTGAAACAAGCCAAAATGTAAATGATTGAGTTGGCCACGCTGCCCTGTCAGGACAGGCAAAGCTTCTTTCTCTAAATACCATGTTGCAGTTCATATAACACGAAATGGTGGTCTCTGAGCTGAGTATGGACACAGGCTGGAAACCAGCTCCTTGACTTCAGGTTAAGAAGTGGGTAGAATTGAGACATGCATTTTCCAGTCTTCCTAAGCTTTACGCACAGGACTTCACTTTTTCAGTTCAGGTGTTCTGTAGAGCTCTGAGTTTCTAACTAGCATTTTTAAAAATACTTGCAGAATTTGTCTTGTGGGGGTGTTTGAATATGTATGTCACTTTGGAGAAGCTCAAGGCTGTATACAAAAGGTGTCCCTATTGACCTGTGATCAGGCTAGTTTCCTTTCTGCAGAAGCTAAGGTGATAATCTTACCCTGATGGGGAGACAAGATATGGCTGGGTGCTGGGAGCTCAGAAGAATTTCCATTCTCCAGCTTAAATATGGGTTTAAAATGACATTTTAAAAAAACCTAAATTTCTGTTTTGCTGCTGTTAGGAGGGAGCTGAATATTGCTCAGAATAAATGCAAAGTTCAGTTACATCTTAACTAGATTTTCTTCCTTTTAATGATGGTAATTACTCTAAAGTGAATTTGTTGCTAAAGAGCTGGACTAATTACCCTGGTCAGAGTCATCAGTAGGAGAGAAGCAGTACACACTGGGAGTGAAAGTATCCGGAGATGAGAGTCCTGCAGAAAGGGTAATTGAATTGATTTCTGTGCTTGTCCAGCATTGGTTTCAGAGAGGGCTACCTGAAAGGAGGCAGTTTGTAATTTTGGTTTCTTTGATGTACATATCTGATATGTAGGAAATGGAGAGAGGCCCTTCTCTTTATTACAGTGATTGTGCTCATACTTATCTCTGGACCCATGTGGTCTAGTAACCTAGAGATGGGAGTGTCTGTATCCCATTTTCAGTCCTCTCAGCCATTCAGTGATATACAATTTATCTTAACTGTCAGAAAAACTGCAATAGGTTGAACTGTGCATTAGCCAGGGAATAGTCTATTTATGTAAGTAATGAGACCATTTGGGGATTGCTGTTCAAAATATATTTTCTTCAGTCATAACACCATAAAAACCTCTTGACAATCCTTAGATAGTAAGAGTAACATGAAACTAACTGCAGCTTAGAATGTTTCATGGAAGAATAGTAACTCTTGAAAAAATAATGTTTACTTTAAAGATAAATGTAACTATTAGGAAGTAATTCCAGATGTGTGGTTATGGCAGAATTTTAGTGATTATAGTCTTAGCCTGTTAGTGAATTACATTATTGCATTTAAAAGTAGCCAATGAATTTTTTTAAAATGAATTCATTCTTCAGATGGTCTGAATAAAACTGTTTATTTTCTATTATCTGAGAAACAAACAGAGCAGAATCTGGTTTATTTATGAAAGTAAATACAAAAGGTCTGACCCCTGGATATTGCCTTTGAAAATTGTCTGAGAAAATGCTCTTCCTGGTAGCTGATTCTTTCTTCAAGCCATTTCTTCTTTTTGAAGATAATGCCAACCCCCCCACCCTCAAATTATGCAATATATTTTAAAGAATGCTTTGAAATGAAATGGTTTGACCTCTTTAGTCTCATGAGGTCTTCTAGTATTGTATCAACTGCAGAAGGTAATAGTGTGTTATATTTTATCAATGAAGACAGAATTTTTTGAATTTGCAAAACCTTTCTTAGCCCATCCTGGCAGGTCTGTGCTGTGTATTTTGGGGGCTGGAGCAGTTGCATGCTATTTATTAGTTCACCTGTGTGCTTGCTTATCCCTGTCATTGCCTGCTAATATCTCCAAGGCCCAGGTGCACACACCACTAGCATGTAAGTTTAGGAGGACACGGACTAGCTGAGAAATCCCAATGCCTGTTTTCTCTGTTTTTAAGCCCTATATAAAGGCCACTTAGAGTCCATGTTGGAATTGTGAATGGTAAGGAAGTTGGGACCTGCTGTTTCTAAAATGTCTTACTACCAGTATGCTTGTGTTTATCAAATTCTGAGAATGGGTTGGCTTGGAGTCCTCCGTATTATAGACCACTCAGGATGTTGACAACTGAAATTCATGTTGCGTTTGCCTCTCCACAGAAAACATTGTTCCTTTATTAGATTGGTATTTCAGCTTAAAGCCAGGCCAGGATGCTTAAATTACAAAGGTTGTTCCTGCTGGAATACAAGCTTTCTTCCGACCCTGTGCTTTCTGCTTGTGCTACATATTCTATAGTGATTTCTTGCAAGGGTGTTAGCGGGTGCTTTGCGCATGAGTGGAGAATGCTGCAGTAAGCTAATGGTACACAATACAACTGTCTCCTGCTTTGTGCTGACTACACAGTCAATAAAACAAATCTGTACTCACAAAGTACTTGTTGAAATCATGCAGCAGTGGAGGTCTGACCAAATAAAATTACGGTATTGAGCAGCAGTTAATGCAAGTGATGTGTCAGGCTTAAAAGAAATATGTAAATACATGCGTGTTACATGTATGTGTATGTTATATACACACACACAGAGTTTTTTCAGCATATGTCTTTCAAGTGTAGGGCTAATTTTATGGATGACAGATTATACTCGAGGTCAATAATAGTGAACTCAGCTACATGAAGAGCTCCAGAAAAATTCTCTAAACATTTTTCCCCGTTAGTCTCTGGGCAGTTGCAGACAGTGCTGGTGTTTCCGTTTGTCAAATAGGGGCATCCATAACTTAGAAACCAGATTTGCTGTTGTAGCTCAGCCCAAATGCAGGACCTCCATTTCTGTAGTAGGAAGCCTGGAGGTTTCTGCTGGAGCTTGTGTTTACCTTCCCTCCCAGTTCCCAGAGGCACCAGGGGCTTGTGCTGGACCAGAGCTGCAGCAGGAGTCTTAAGAAAAATTGTTTTTCAGCACAGGCTTAAGGCGGTGGTTGCACATTATGTAGCTGAGTCTTTCTTTGCAGGAAGGCAGGGCTGCTTATTTCAGATAGGATTCAATTGTGTTATCCTCACCTCACCATGGAGGTTCTTTGCTGCAAGGTGCTTGTTTTTATCGCTGCAGTGTGTGTCTGCTACCCCTCTCTGCTGTCCCTGTGTCGTTGAGCCATGTCCCAGAAAAGGGAGCTTGATGCCAGCCAGTGAAAGAGGCACTGCTTTTATTTTCAGCATCTCTACAGAATTGGAACAAGGTTGCAAGTTTTCTAGCCCTATAGGTGTGGGATAGCTGGCCCATTTCATGCTCAATTTAGCTTTATAGATAGATTTTGCTTGTGTGATGCTGAGGAAGGGTAACAGAAGTGATAAAGCACAAGTTACAGTAGAGTTTATTCTGGATCCAGTTACGTGTACATCTAAACACAGATGATACAGAAATAAATGAAATCCGATGGCTTGTAGGATCTATACTAAATTAGCCTGTTGCTGAATCCTGTTTTTAGGGTCACTGCTTTTATTTTTATAGTTTAAGCTGCTGCTTTTCCAGTGGCATGTCTTCTCTTCACTGGGCACTGGTAAATATAGAAAGCTGAAAAGATTGAAACTGATGCTGTAGAACAGTCTGATTCCCCTCGTTTATACCACGGTTATTCCGTGGATTTAATTGGAATTAACCCTGATTTCTGCCTGTGTACAGGGATCAATGGGGAGGCTTTTGTCCAGGCTTGATAGTAGATGAGGATCAGGTGGTGAATGCTGTGCAGAAATGTTTCGAGGGGGACTTAATCCTTTCCCCTGTCTCTGCTCCATCCTTTTGTTCGTTCGCACCGGCAGAATCTGGCTGGCGGAGGAAGGACTCATCCATCCTCACAGCTGGAAAATGTCAGCCTAGGGGTGTGCAACGAAGGACTACCATTTTAAAGACCTCTCCCAGAGCAAGTTTTCTTCGTGTTCTTTCAGTCTGTCGGCAGCTTAGCATAACTAAAGTGATTTCTCCCCACCTTTTGTGAAGGTTGAACCGCTCACAAAGAGGCTTCGGTAGCAGCTTCTTATGTAACAGCCTCGAGCGCGGCTCGTTTCCCATTTCTGTGCAAAACGAAGGGATTATTTTGCAAGTAAATGTACGAGGAACCTTCTCGTCTGTGGTGGGGAACAGGAGAAAATCAACCCGGCCTTTTTATCCTAGGACCGTCTGGAAAATTAATGCCTCTGAAGTGCGGTAAATACGCTGTTTCCCCCCCGTGAGCTGGACCGACGTCAGCTGCGGCATACCCGCGTTTTTGGACTGATTGGGGCGGGGGGGGGGCGTCAAAGCCACCCCCTTACCCTGCCGCAGGGACATGGCGGGACGGGGACGCCGGGAGGAGAAGGAGGAGGCCGAGGCCATGCTGGGCCGTGCCCTGCTCCCCTCTGTCAGTAGGTGGCACCCGGGGGCCGGGTCGGGCGGGGAGGGCGGCCGCAGCCCGCCCCGCCGCTCGCCCGGGGCTTCTCCCCTCGGCCAGCGGGAAGGCGGCGGTGGCAGGCGAGCTCCGCGCTGCCAGGTGCCCCTGAGGTCGGCTGTGGTAGGGGGAAACAGCCCGGCATCTACTGCGGCTCTCGGTTTCGCGGCCGTGAGCTCAGGGCCGGGAAACCGCCTAGCCGGGCTCTCGGCCTGGGCTGGCTTCTGGGAGGGAAGCGCCGGGCCTGACTCTGCGGCTTGTACCGAGGTAGAAGGTGCAGCACTAGTGATGGAGCTCCAGGCTGCGACCCCTTGTCTGCTTCGCTGTTTGGAACAGCGCAGGGGCTGAGAGCTCACAGGAGGGAGAGCGGAAGGAAACATGCAGATGGATCCACAAAATGAGGGATTTTTCTCAGATACCCTCCTAAATCTTCCTGTAATATGACCATTTCTATTAAAATCTAGTCGTGCCCTCTTACCCGAGTATTTAACTGCATTTTTTTTATAACTTATGGTTTTATAAAGGTGAATTGTGTGTTTGCTCTTCGGGGTCAGCCCTGGAGTCTCTCTGAGCACTGACTTTGGAGGGATCGGGTTAAGAAGGATGCAGTGCAGCCGCTACTTCACCCCCAGTGATGGGGAAAGCTTTGGATTCACACTCCCAGGCCAACGGCTGTTCCTACAGGGTTCACAGCCTCTAGTTTAGCAGCCATTTATAACCTCCCTCCTCTTACCATAGAGGAGGTGTTAGGCTCTTTTATATTTAGTGCTGACAAGTACATGCAAATTCCGATTAGAAAACGGTATGAATATGCTAACAGCATCCGACTGCCTGAAAGAGGAGAACCTCATGTAAAGAGTTGTGTTGGCGGGCTACCATTTTGTTGCTAGGGAGAGTTCGAAGCGATGCATCAGTTGGTTGTTTTTATCTGGATTAGTTCATAAATAAATTCCCAGGACCGGTCACAAAGTCAGCATTTTCATGTGAAGAAAGAGGTGTTTCTTCAGATCAATGTTAAAAGGCTTCTGCTGGTCAAATGCTTATGTGACTTTTTAAACATTTGCATTTTTTTCATCAGAGTTTGCACCATTTTGTAAAGGTGTTGAGGTCATCTTTGCACTTCAGGTTTTTCTTAGCTGAGTTATCCACGTCTCCATATGCTTTAGCCAACGTTCACAGATTATAAAGCCAACAGCCTGCCTTTGAAAATAACAATTGTCAAAGTGTCTTACTGCACTGTTTCATACATGTTGCACTGTGTGCGGAGTTGAACGTGACAATTCTGCGTATGTGTATGCAGCAAAGCTACTGGCTTGAAATCTTGCTTTTGTGAAGTACTTCATTGCTTAAGAAGACTTGGTGCATTCAGTTGCTTTCTGAAGGACTGGTTGGTATCTAACCTGCTCTTGAGCTTGTGCTCAAGCTTTGAGTAAAAGTCATTGATTTTTGAAACCAGAGGTCTTGAGCTTGAATTTTACTACTTTCTTGTATATTGTCTAAATTATTATTATATATTTTTCTTTTGCAGAGGTTTTTAAGAAGAATCTGATGGTTAGAATAGGTTAAGAAGACTCAGGATGACGACAACAGTAGCAACAGATTATGACAATATTGAAATCCAACAGCAGTACAGTGATGTCAACAACCGCTGGGATGTCGATGACTGGGACAATGAAAATAGTTCTGCTCGACTGTTTGAACGATCCCGCATCAAGGCCCTAGCTGGTAAGCACTCATCACGTGAGCAAAGACATTGTATCTGTGTGGTAGTATGGGATACTATCTGTCTTCAGTGCCTGCACCTTGTCGATAAACTAGAGCTGAAATTTTCCTGAGGTCAAGCAAGTCTGGTCGAACCAATTTTTGAGATTGTTTCGTCCGTTGACATCAGTGGGGCGTGATAGTCTCATGTTGCTTTGCAGGATGTGGTAGTACGTGATGTTTTGCAGAGACTTGGCTGTTCAGATTTACTATGAAGACTTCTTTGGTGTAACCACAGGAGAGCAGAGATTTCATCTGTGTATTTTTTTTTTTTTTTGATTGGAAGGTTGTACTGACTCTGTTCTTTTACCTCATCAGTCTCATCAGATATTAACCATTTTGGCTGTGTATTCAAATTGTTTTGATTGGGTTTCTGTGGTTTACAATGATGTTGGTTTCCAGTTTTGGAAAAAATCGGAAGGATAACAAAATTCTGCTTCAAAATATCTTCATTTGGATGTGTTCAAAGCATATCACCTGTCCTGAAATGGAGGAATGTGGTAGATGGAGATAGTTGTCATTTAATAAATAATGCTGAAACTACCATTTTTTCTGAAGGAGAGCTTTTGAAATACATGTTGTCTTCTGCTGAATTACACTGATCAGCAGAGAAATGAAATTTGATGAGGTCTTTTTTTTGTTTAAAACATTTGATTATTGTGTATTAAAGGCTGTACATTAACCAAATTTGTTTATGCAGCAAGGAGATTATGTCATATTCTCTCAGCTCTGAGGCATTGCCCTGCAAAGCAATTTTTATGCATTCTGTAAATGATTTCCTGACTCTTATGGTAGCATGCCCACATTCCTGACCTCTGAACAAAATGCCTCAGTAGCATGGGACATACTGTAAGCATGGAAAACAGCTCAAAATATGCTGAGCTTTCTGCTAGTGAAATTTTAGTTATAAGAATGGTTTTAAACCCAATACTTTATAACGTGTTGAAGCAGGTTTATTAAATTAACCATGCAGAGACAAAGGTATCATCTGTTTCATTTGTGATTCTGATGAGACTGACTCGGGAGTGCAGTGTGCCCTTTCTTCTCTTGATGCTGGCTGTGGGAGTGCATTAGAAGCAGAACACCTTTGGATGTCAGGCACAGGGCAGGATCAGGTTTGGAGCTGAGCAACAGGGAAATAAAGTAGTTCATGCAGGTGGGCAGAGAGCAGATCATATAGCTCTTACTGAGGATGGTAATCGTATCGACTTAACGGAACTGCAGGCAATGTGTGTTAAATTTAGAAGACTTTTAATTACAGCAGTTCTCATCAGAGTGTGTGTTTGAAATTACAGGTAAAATGCCTGACCTGGAACGGGGCTGTGCTGAGTGGGGTCAGAAGCAGCCTGACTGATGCCTATGGTGGTAGATCGGTGGTAGACAAGAAGAATCGTGACTTGGGGTTTTTTATAGTTTGATCTTGTTTGAGGAAGAAACTATATTTTACTCATGCTGCATTAGCGATTGTAACGTAGTGATAGTATATTTCTTGGGTGGGAAGTGCTTTTAGTACAAAGCTCATTAGCCGCATTTGGGTTCCAGATCTAGCCTTTACTGCAGTTGCTTGTTCCACTTACTATTATGGCAAGTAGAGCTCCCCACCTGAGTAATGAATAATAAACATGAAACTCTTATTTCAAGGAGAAGTAATGTAAGGAAAGTACTTGAATTATTTAGATATCCTAAAACAAATACCAATGTCAAAGCAAATAATTTGGCTGAAGATTCAATTCGGATGCATATTTAAACATTTTCCCAGAGTATGAGGTATTTATTTTTTTTCTTAATAAGCATTACTCATAGTTATTTTCATCTGATACGTTTCATACCTGTAATTCTCTGCTGTTAGTGTGGAATGCCGTGTGCTGTCAAAACTTGGCTTAGCATACTGTGCTGCTACTGCTCTGCTGCAGCACTGCTTGAAAGCCTAATCATGATGCAGAGAGAGAGGAATGAAGAGAGGTTTGTATGGCAAATCAAAGGTTATAGTTAAAGGCTGAGCCATGGTACTCCTGGCACCGTTCAGCGTGTATTTTTGGATGTGCTGTCTGGTGGCTAATCTTCCCTTGCCATCTCCCACAAAGGCACTTCCAGGATTTTAACAGCTGCAGCCTGGAGCTGGGATAGCAATAATCTCTGTCATTGTACTTTTTAAATCGAGATAGGCTCTTTCTGGAAAGGTGTATTCTAATTCAGCTGCTTGTCACAGGATCAGACATGATAATCACTGTGTGAAAGCCTGTGGCTGATAGTGCACACAAAGCCATACTGAGTGATATCAGGAGGCTCTTCTGGGCTCTAAACCCCATACATTTGACTGTCTATTGCACCATCACTTTCTTCTGGGTGAAACAGAAGTAGTTGTGCACCACCTGCAGGGCCTAGATTTACTGAATAACACTCCAGTCTGATTTAGGTGGGCACTGGCTCTGTGCAGGCACAAGCATCTTCCCACATACCCAGGACTGGCCATCTCCTGTCAACAGCATTTTACTTTCCAGGGGTCCTAGATTAGTTGTATCTAAAGACTGCCTGTGGATGTCCAGCTCTTTCAGTATGTCTGCCTTTCATCGAAGTGACAAGATAAATCAGAAGACTATCAACATCTTATAGTTCATGAAATGCACATGCATCATTATCTCCTTGTCGTAGTATGAAAGGCTTCAAAATGAACAGACCAGGCACTGATTCTTTATTCCCCATCTATAAGATGCAAGCTGTTGCATTCAAAAGTAGAATGGCTGTAGGCATTTTAGACTGCCTGACTAATGGTTATATACTCAATGTGAATCTTTCTGTTGGTGCAAGCATCTTCTGTCCACTTTCTTCAACAAGTTGTGAAGTGCCTTTTACGTGAAGCTTGTATCTTGTATTGATTCTAGTTTACTGTAATTTAAATGAAATTTATTTCTTTTAAAATAAAGAAAGGTAGAGAGTGAGTAGGCAATAAAGGAGTTCTGTAGCCAGAGTCTGATACTCTGTGCTAGAAAGAATCATTATGGCCCCATGTTCCAGCAGGATGTTGAAATATTTATAGAACAAAGCAGGAGATGGTGGTCAGAATAATCTGTGATCAGAACAGACAACATGTTGGAGAAAAGCTCAGTTTAAGCAGATATGATGTAATAATAGTAGAAAAGCACTATAGTCAGCACAGCAACTGATAAACCCGTATTATTAAAGTGGTCTATATACCATGAAAACCAGAATGCGAAGGATTGTTTCAGTTTAATACAAATAAACCATCTGGGAACTCAGCTTGCAATCAGGATACAGATTTGAAGGGATATGCAACCAGATTGGTTGCCATTCACGTTGAACTAACTCACTCTGCATCTGATATGAGAAGAAGGTAACTGATCCCTACTTCGTAAAGTAAGATATCCCACTATAGGAAATCATCTTTCACCTGTCCTTGTTCCCTGTGGTTCTTTGGAAGGTCTTGCTGGAGGACCAGGTAATTCTACCTGCTCTGTAGAAGCCAAAAAGATATCATGTTTGTGCAAAATTCTTCATTCACAAATCCCCAAGTGTTGGATTTCGTCTATCAAGAACCATTAGCTAACAAGATTTGCTGTGCAGTGCCTTGGCGCATCGAGCTCTTACGAAAGCCTTAAGAAACAGTTCAGTTGTTCAGCAGATTTTTTTCACACTCAGTCTGGGACTGTGACATTCAGATGTACCTTGCTCGCTGTCTCAGATGCTGTTTTCAGGTAGTATGAGAATTGTTACCTCCAAAACTTTCCATTTCTTCAGTTAGCTAATTCAATACTAAAAATTGCGTGGCTAAAGTTACTCGCTTTTCTACTAATTTGTATTTTGCCCTGTTGTCCTCTGGGTTTACCTGAGTGACCAGAAGGTCTGTGACTCAGCTGTCTGGCATATGTATTAAAAATAGTTTCAAAGTTTATGAAATAATGGAGGCATATCTTCCTAGTGCAGGGCAGACGAAGGTGTGCATTCCTCTTTTAGCTCTACCTAAGTGACTGTGCATAGGTCAGGATACTTGCTAGTGTTGTATGTCACAGTATTCATGAACCTTACAGGGGAATACAGGTAAGGAGACTGCATTCGTCATGCAGCTTTCCTTAGTTGTCCCTATTGCACAAATTGAAACTAGGCTTGTAATTCACGCCAGTAACGTAAATTCTCTCAGAAGCAAAAGGGGAAAATCATTGAAATTGTTACTGAAGTTACACTATTGAAAAGTTTTTCTTTAGTATAGCAGAATACCCATTTCTTAAGCATAAAAAAAGATGGAGAAAAATTGCAGTGGGAAAGTGCTGGGTACGATATGTGGGGCTAGTTAGCCCTTTCGGCCCTGATATTTGAGCCATTCCCCCCACAGCTCCAGTGGAAAAAGTCAGCAGAACAACCCCCCAAAAAAGTGAAAAGAAAGATCCCACTTGTAGTAGTCCTCAGGTATCATGCACCTGCTTGTCCTTGCTGTCTAGCATCTCTCTCATAGCTAGCAAGTTTCTGTTGTTTCATTCTGAGTATACACTAAAGACAGAAAAAAATCTGCATGGTCAGAATGAAGTTTCAGGTCTCAAGTCAATAAAAAAGGACAAAATACAATGATTTAGAGCTTAAGCGAGTAAACCTTTGGTTTATTCTTGGCTTTGAAAGAACATACCGAGAATAATTTCTTGCAGTACATTTAATGAATATCCAGTACCTGAGCTATCTCGGACTTGAAAATCAGTGTACTAATTTTAATAACAGCGAGTTGTTAAGGAAAGAGAACTCAGCAGTATATTGATGCTTGTAAATCAGGTTTGAAGGGCATATGAAGGATTCATTTGACACTAAACAGAAATAAAAACCTTACAGCAGTGAAACTGCAGATGCATCTTCTCAGCACTGGCATGGCAGTGTTGGTTATTAGTCCATGTTTTTGTTCAGTAGCCAGAGGCCTAATGTAGACTTACTCAGGTGGGCATGAAAGGGTTTATTTTGAAAAATCTTATTTTGCTCAGATAAAAGCTGATGGGATTCTTTTAACAAGAGCTTTTCCAAATGTCAACCTCACCCAACGCTTTCCTTCTGGATTGTACTTCTGGAACGATTTCTTAGCTGTAGTTTCTAAGCTGCAGTACTTTACCAGAATCTGTAGGAGGCTGGTGTTAAAAACAGGAGTATCATTTTGCGTGTTCTGTGTCATGCAGGCATCAAGGGAGAGAGCAGGGCAGCAGAGAAGCTGATGTACTTAGGCATGTCACCTGCAGAGCTGGCTGTGACTACTGATGAACACTGTGCTCTTATCATAGAACAAGAAAAAGTTTAGCCCATCTGTCACTTTGCTTTGAAAGTTGCTGGTGGAGAACTGTTTCTAAAGCAAATAGCAAAAACAAGACAATAAGTAATGTTTTTTTCTTAGCATTTTTATTTTTAAAGATCATCCGTAGACTGACCCAAAAAGAAGTGTCACTGTATGCCTATGGTACATAAAATAACTTTCAAGTAAACGTGAACAACTCGTTTTCAGTGATGTCCCATCAAAAATGTAATTTGGTACAGAGGTCATTTTTATCTCATTGCTATAGTAACATGATTTTTGGTATCAGTTATGAATAGTTTAAGGGTTTGCTCTCTCTCTTTAGAATAAACAAGTAGTGTGCAAGCTACGTGGAGGTGTAAGTCAGATTCTTTGTAGTCTCATTAGATACCAGATCCATGGTCCAATGTAGCTTCCTAAGCATAGAGCCAAGCTTCTGAAAAAAAGTACTGCTGAATGTAACTTAGGAGTTTCCTGCAATCATGCATGCTTGTCTGCTTCATGGATAGTATTTATGATTACTTAGTAATAGAGTGATGCATGAAAATGATTGTGTCCTGGTGAATAACTGTGGTCTGGCACACATTGCTCAGGCAGGACAAGTGAAGCTGGAAAAAGAGGCTTTTTGCATCTTTGGGGAGGGAGCAGGATAGGAGCAGTTGCTGGCAGCCCCACTCTGGAAAGTCTGACAGCTGCAGTTATTTTACATCTCTGATTAAATTCTTTCAAGACTAGGCAATATTGAGTTGGACATGTACACGGGAGAGCCCAACATGTTGCCAGCAAAGAGCCTGTATTGATGGATCTTGAGATCTTTGAATTCCTGTGCCTTAAGCTCCTGGACTGGAATACAGGTACCATATAGGTTTCTCATAGTTTCTTGAGGAGAACTCCAGACATATGCCAGTCCTTATTCACAAAGGGCTGACTCTATGCTTGGACAGCAATTTAGCAAAATAAGGTATGAGAGAATTCTGTGCTGTAGTTAAGAAGTGATTAAATATAAAAAACCATCCGTACTTAGAGAAAGAAGATGGAAAACTGATACGTGTGTGCTGACTCTGTGTGCATGTGCGTATCTGCTTTTAGTATATTACCAATTAAGTACCCGTAAGGGTAATCCTGAAAGCAGGTAAATCTGCTTTATCATACCTGGGTATTAGACACATTGGCACTGCACTAACTTCCATAGTGTGCCTACTTACTTGCACTGATTTTAGGTGAGAACTATGCCTTAATTCCCAGACTGGCACAGCACAGCATGCTCCAGTCTATTTTAGTTTTCATCGTCCATTCATCACCATGGCATCAGGAAAGAGTAAAAGCACCAGGGGATGTGCTTTTGGCTGCCCACAATGCTGAGATGAGTGAGATGCAGCGTTCTGCATCAGCTGAAGCAGGGACAGGCAGGCCCAGCACGGAGAGGGAGGGGAGGATTTGTGAAGGGAAAACCCTCTGGCTGCACCAGCTGCTCAAGGAAAGGAAGAACACTCACTGTGAGTTACTTTCCATGTAGTTATTGAGAGCTAAGCTGGGCACAATAGTAGAGCTTGGATATAATCATGCTGAATTTGATGATTTAGGAGGAGACTTACCAGCCAGGTTGTCAGCTGGTATAAACTGGCATTCTCCCTTGGCTTCTGTGAGACCATGCTGACTTACACCAGCTAGGAACCTGACCCATAGCGCCCATCATGGGAAACCTGAAGACTGAGAAGACTATAAAGTTCTTTGCTGTGGGAATGAATGTTTTAGGGATATTTAATACAGAGAAACCATGGGACCATTCATTGAAATGAGATTGGTTTTAGATATTTTGCTGAGTCATCTTAATGGAAAGGATTTCTTGCGTGCAGAAAATACCTGCCAATAAATTATGACTTTTATCAGGGATAAGCTTGGCTGTGGCTGCATTTCAAAACCTAGTCATGAGCCTGTAATTTAAAAGAAGTCTTTCCACAAAAAATGCGTATGCAGAAGAGAATGTTCTCATCTCATGTGTTTAGCATCTAACTAGCAATGTTTCTGTATTTATTTTATTTATTCAGCCAAATCTGCAATGTGCCTTGCATTTTTCCTTCTATTTGTTGCTTGGATACTGCATGAAAGCACTCCCTGAAGTATAAATAACATCTAGCAGAGCATACTGCAAAGTGAAATTCAATACAGGATTAAAAAATGTTTACCAATTTCTGTGAACCTTGGATCTCTTCTAATGGGGAAAGATTAGTGATGAAATCATTCTCTCGATCAGAGCTTTGATTCTTATCTTGAGGTAATATCCTGGAGAGATATAAACCCAGATTGCTTTGAGATGAGTTGCCTTGATGAGGAAGAAGCAAACAGAACAGGAACAGGGATGAAGACCAGACAAGCAGAGAAGAGGATGAAAATTCACTTCCAAGTTCCACTTTTTTAGTTTCTGGCATTCTTCCTAGCAGTTTTGAACTCTTCTAGTGAGCAATGCAAACACTACTGGTTTTTTTTGCCAACTACTTTGTATGTGTATGTTGTATAATGATTTTTTTAAATTTTGCTTCCTTTAAATGTTACTAAGCCTTTAAGGCGGATGGTGTCAGACGTGGACAGTATTTGTATATATAAGTGTATAATATGTTATATTTATTCTATACATGATATAAAAATGAAATGTGGTTTGCTCTGGAGTAAAAACTTCATGAGTTTCAGACAGTTAGTACTTGTGAATTGATCACTAAGCTTTGTTTGCAGAGATAGGCAATTCCCACATGGGGAAATTTTGTGGGTGAGATTCAATGAAAGATGGTTTTCAAAAGTAAACAAAAATATGTCTCTTTTATGTTGGCTTCAAAAAATGAGGCTTTCAGCTCATGTTTCTGCATCTAGTATGTGGGGTTTTTTTAAAGAAAAACTTCCAACAGTTTCTTTTTCTAACATTTTCCTTCTCTCTCATTTTGACTGAACTACAGGATCAGCACAAGCCTGTATTACGTCAGCTTTTCTGGAACTTTGTTGCTTAGGTATAAAAGGATCTAAAATTCTGTAGGGAACCCAAGTAACTTCAGAGGTTTCTAATTTAGGGTCTCAAGCTCCTCCAGTTACGGAACTGGCAAAATGGAGAGGTACTTTTTTGTTCCTCTCCCCTAAACTGACCACATATGAATGTGGCTGGTCACAATTGGGATGTATTTGTGAACATTAATATTGTTTATATGCTTTTCTGTTCTATTTATGTGAAGCAAGGGAAACAGTAGAAATAAATACTCTGGCTTATGGAGTTTTGTAAAGATCAGTGTGTTCTGCTTGTTGTTTTCACCCAATTTCCATTTTGCTCAGGAGTAGCAGGAGATTTAATTTTCATGTCTGAGTGATTATGGTGTAGCAACAGTGCATCTTCTGTGTTTGTGGTCAAACTGGAAAAAAAAGAAAACAGTGCAAAAGGAAGAAAAGAAAAAGGAGGGTGGGAATCTCTCTTTCTCTCTCTTGCATATTAACGTAGATGCAATTCCGATAGAGAGGGAGAGGAGGGAAGGAAAGGCAATGAAAATAATTCCAGCTTCTAAGAAAGCACATTAAAACCCATAGAAAAGAATTTTCTGGATGAAAATCAAGAAGTGTTTTCATGCCAAAATTTCACAGAAATCGAGTACGTTAAGTGCATACCTTTGCACCATGCTTGATTTTAATAGAGTTTTTAAGGGTTATTAATCTAAGTCAGGGAGCAAACCCAAGTGCATTTCGTGGGCCACAAACAAAACCTGTGAATGTAGTTGTTAGAGTTTTTCAGGGATGGCTTCCCTGCTTTGATGAGTTCATGGAGTATGGAAGCAGTACAGTTCAGAAGAACCTATTTGGACTGGACATGGAGTATGGAAGCAGTACAGTTCAGAAGAACCTATTTGGACTGGAATACAAACCATGATTTCATCCAAAGACGAGCGCGTCCTGTAGCTCTTCCCTGCGAGCTCTCCTGGCAAGTGTTCCACTGTTGCAGTTAGCAAGGACATGCTGTTACAAAAGTCATGTCAACTTTCCAGTTAATCTGGGACTTGTGTAAACTGAAACCTGAAACCAGGTGGAACTGACCCAGTTTCAGTAATAAGTTGATATTCTGGCCTGGTTTGTGAGAAGATTCCCAAAGGTTTCGTGCTGCTTTGGTCTCAGACATCACAACCTACAGGTTCATCTGGAGCCCAGAGCTGGTTTGTGCCTGGGACTCAGTGCAGAGCTGCTGTAAGGCCAGCCTGGACATGGCAAAAGGAAAACCTGTGAACAGACCCTTCTGTAATAAAAATCCTTGTCTCTTGCTTTTTAATCTGCCCCTTTCCCTTGCCTTTTGATTGCATTGGCTCTCCCAAGCCCACGTGAGTAACAGAGAATATATCTGGAAGGGACCTGGAGGAGCAAATGCCTTGGTATTTGCCACTGACCTAAAATCCCCTTTAAAAAGAAAATTGAAATACTTTCTGAAATGGAAGTGTTACCTAAGAGAAGATCTCTTGTTTTGTTTGTATTTATTTTCACCTTCTGAGACAGTTGCTAAGTATTGCAGGAAATGGCAGGTTTATAAGATGAATGGTTCTCTTCCCACTAATACCTGCAGAAGAGGTAATTAAGTTGGCATGCTAATTTCTGCTTAGTGTGTGGGCTGCTTCTCTCTGTGTTCCAGCACCTTAGATACAAACTGAAGGGAAAACAGCTAACTCTTCAGAATTAATGTTATGCAAATTGTCAAACATGATAAAAATAACTATTTCCTATTACATTCTAGAACAATCCACAGCAAAAGCCATCTTTCCTTACTCTATTGCATATATAGGGATAGATTCTGGTTTTAGTGTGTAGATGGGCATATCAGCAGAGAAGTCAAGAAAGGCAAGCATGATTATGAGTTTTCAGTTCTAAACTGTGGTGCTGAGGGGATGTGTAAGAACTTTACCCTCTTTCAGGAGAAGAGCAAATATTTTGTGATTTCTGTGGCATTTTAGATTAATAAATCATCCTTTTTATCTTGTAATTTTTTTCTAGTTAGTCACCAGCTAGAGAATTTACAAGAGCAAATAAGAGTAAAGAGGAAAGACAAGGGTGATGATTAACCAGATTCGTAATTATTGTAAGCTCTGGCGTGCATTCTGCTTCCCATTAGAAAGATAATTGTCTTTCGTGGAGTTGTAAAATTGCATCTTTCTTTCAGAACACAACGGTACAAAGCGTGCGTTTGTTTTATGGCACCCGGGGGATGTTTTGTGCATTGCTTTTCTTGGTTTTTCGTGAATGCATTAAGTGAATGTATTTTGAGGGTGAGCCTGTTTTGGACATTGAGTCTACTACATGGACTATCTTCATTGTTGACCTAGTAAAGCCAGACAATATTGGTTGACTTTATTGGTGCAAGATAGTGTAGTTTGATGGGGAATTTCTAGCTATTCCAATTCTAACGAGGCTGTGTGAGTAATATTAACGCTGCATGCTTACCAGTTATTTTCTGCAAAAGTTATGAACTGGATCCTTGGCCAGGAATTTCTTAGAGGTTCTTTTTTTTTGCCTATACTTTTTTTGAGAATATGCTAAGATTTTTCTTAAGGGACTTTTTTTGGCTGAGAAAAGCGATAGTTTTGTTCAGTCTTAGAAACATTGTTGATTAGAGATTTGGGTGGTAATTTTGCTAGATCTAACATTAGTTTTTTCCTTTGTGATAGGAGCCCATTCGCTTCAGCAATTTTCAGAACCACATAGAGACAGATCCTAGGACAGATCCTTTTCTGTTCTGGGGTAATCACCTGCCTCCAGATGTTATTTGTACATTCATAATATTACTGTAATCAACCTCTTGTTCTCCTTGAGGCTTTGCAAACCTCTGATTGTGTCAACTAAGTCACACTGTGTTATGGTTAAGTGGATAATAATTTGCACTTTTATTTACTCTTAACAAGTACACAAATAATGCAAGCCATCATTACCAGCCAAGTACTATGGGAGAGGTACAATTCAAAGAATGAAAGCAAAAATTATTTCACAGCTATGGAAGAAGAGTGAGAACAAAATTTAGAGGGGGGAAAAAACCCAACAAAACCCTCCCTCCCTAATATACTAAACTTACTATATGATTTGGCCCTTATTTTTCTCCAACACTGTAATCAGTGATGAATTACTCCATTGACAATTTCAAGCTGTGTTGATTTGGTAAGTTACACTTGGGCCAGGGCTAAAAGTTATCTTTGTCCTTTAAAGTATTAATTCCTCTCCATAGCACATTACCTAATTAGTACTGTCAGGGACTGAGTCAATTAAAGAGAAAGAGAGATAATGAGTAGAAACCAGGTATAAAAAAGGGCTCAGCATGCTAGAGCCTTGTGATGGATTTGATGCATTGCTACATTGTGGCAGTGAACAGGTCTCAAGTTTACTAATTTGGAGTCAACAGCAAATGAATGTATTAGGATTGATGTGACTCAAAAATCGGAACTGGCAGGATGCCCATTTTTAAGAAGCCTTGCTACATGGGGTGTAGTGTTTCACGAATACAGACAGATCCCCATTTTGCTTTGCTCTTTTTACGGAATTAGCACCAACCTGTGAAGTGGAGCCTTCAAAATGTACGCCAGAGGCCCAGCAAAGCAGCAGTAATGCTTTGGCAGATGAGTCAGCAGCACCTGGCGATTAGGGCCATCCCTAGGAGCTGATACGATCATTAACAAAGGCTGTCACATCTGTTGCTTGGCGACCTGTTGTTCAGCCCAAATGTCAACCTGGATGGCAGCTAAAATGAGGTCACAATTTCAAAGTGAGTGCTGCCTGGGTCCTCCACAACGTGTTAGGGTCTTCCATCTCTGTTTTTCAAATCTTGAACAAAATAAGCTCAGTTCAAACACAGATTCTGCCCTTACCCTTTAGCTTTCTCCCTACTCGCTGTGTAGCCTGCACTGCTCCATACCTGCTGCAATTCTTTCTCTTTAAGGTAGCATTTAGTGCTACTGGGCAGGCCAGAATTGGGGGGGACAGAGAGGGGACACGGAAAAAAAGACTCAAACCCCAACTTCAGTGTTTCTTAGGAGTCTTAAGCTTACCAGATTCAGTTGTCCCAGAGGGGACAATCTGAAGTGTAAATTTGTGTATGTGGTATTAATGTTTTATGACAGGGTGGGGAAAGCCAGTCTGTATTTTATATGGGTCAAAGCCAAATGATTGTTTTTAGTTTTTAATGTTTTGCTTTTGTAATATTTTTCTTTTTAATATTTTTAATAATGGTCACGTGCATTAGTGTGTTGCCTACCAAAGGTGTTGGGAAAGCTTTCAGCTGGGGAAAAGTTCCTGGCTCCTGATTTATGGCCTTAATGGTGTTAAAAACGCGCCAGCTCTCCTGTCAGTCACTTAGACTTTAGTTTTACCTTCTGAGCTTGCATAGCAACACCTGTTTGCTCAAGGTGGGACAGTAATGAGCTGATATGCCTGTAGGTAGGGCCTGGCTGCCTGCCTGCTCTGGAGGGGAAGGGTTTCGTTTAATTATAACATAGGTCAGGCATTGCAGGCAAAAGCTGCTGTTGGTAGAAAGCTGCAGGAAAAGAATTTGTGACGGAAATAAGCCTGTACTTGTGTGCTGGGTAAAATGTGCTCCTTGAGCTTTGGGGGAGTTCACATTTGTATGTAAACAGCTCAGTTTACTGAGCTCTGTTCTGGTAAATTTTGGAGCATTTTTTATTTTTGTGTTGCCCTTCTTCCCTCCCACCCCAGCTTGGAAATCCCATGGCTACAACTGCAGCGTGTGGGTCCCTGCATGCTGGATGGACAGCTGGCTGTACAAAGATGATCAGGGGAAGGTTTAGCAGGAACGGGGGACTCACCGTGCCACATCACTGCATTGTTGTCTGGAGAGCAGCATCCTGCCTGCTGCAGTGGCGAGTGCAGGTTCTTCCTCAGATCCTCTTTTCACCTTGCATTTAGGGCACAAGCCTGCAGTACCTTGGTCCCCTGTTTGGCGGCATTTTAGCTGCCCCTGTGGACAATAGTTTTTTCCCTGACACTCTAAAATCTGGCTTGGTCAGCTGAAGTCTTTAGTGGCCAAGTGTAGGTAGTGCTGAAAGGATTGAAGGCCAACTTTCAAAAATGTTTTAGGTTCTACCTGAGGTCTGCTGTAGTACCAAAAGTCTTGTGTAAATACAGCTATATTGATATAAAGGGGTTCACTGAAATATGCTAGTAAAAGCCCTTCTGTATCAGTATAATAAGCAACTCTGGACTAGGGCTATGTTGTTGTTTTAAATAAAACAGTATAGTTAAAAGCCATAAATATTTTAAGTGTATTTATGACCTCGGGAGCAATGTGCCAGGCACTTTCAGCAGTCTGTATGTTTTTGGAAACCCCAGCTTCAGTTGAGAAGTGTTGACTTCCATCACTTCTCCCTAAATTAGCAGTGTTCATGATTGGACTTCTTGCACATTTGTTTCCTGGTGTGTTGGCTGGTTGAATTTCCACCCTACGCCTAGCAGGAGCTAGGGCTGCAGCGAGTCAGTGGGAGTGGACTGAGCTTCTCCCACAGGAATTGTCCTCACATAAATTACTATATGACTAAAAACTTGTGAAACGGCAGTATCAAAACAAAGGCAACATTTTGAAATGTTTATTGAGGGGATGGAGTGGGAGGAGAAGGCAACATGGATTCCATTGGAAAGGAATTTGGAAATGCAAGAGAAGGAAAAAAAGAGAAATATTTGTGTGAACATTATCAGCAGTTTTAAAAATGAACAGGCAAATGCTACATGCTGAGAATGTGAATGTGGAACTGACCTTTTAATTTCACTTCTGAGTAAGTGAGGGCTAGGAGCTCATGCCCCTGAGGGAAAACTGACATCCTCTGCCTAATGCCAGCTGCAGGAATGGACTTCCAGTCTGTAGCCCTGCCGCTGCTGCTGATGTGCACGTTTATATTACAGCAGGGTATTAAGGTGCCAATGGGAGGCAAGGCATTCTTATTTATGTTACAGCCCTTCCCCTCCAGTGCATAGCCCAGACAACCACTAATCTTGCAATAATACCCAGCATGCTGATAAATGGGCAAGGAGCCACATCCAGAGGAGATGTCAAAATCTCAATATTGACAAGTAACATAAAATGAAGCGACAGGAATTGGCTGTTTAAAGAACCTTTTCACAAAGCTTTTGTTTGTTCCCAGCGTGCTGGAGCGTACATCTTTCTGTGTCCCCTCCTCGCCTCTTGCTAAATACTGAATGAGTGCTGCTGCTGTGTGTGTGCGTGTGTCACTTTTTCAAGTGAACGGACTTGCAGATAAATAAAGAAAAGCGCCCTCCTTTTCGTGTGATAGTAATCGGAGACTTTTCCGTTACATGAGGCTCTAAACAAAAGATTGTAATTCCACCGGCTTTGCTCAGGAAGATACCACCGTCTGCTGTGGCCCTGGCAGCGTGTTGGGAGCGGAGGCCTGGGGACCCCATGACCACCTTGCCCCCCCTCCCCGGGGCTCAGGGCTGTGCGGGCTGGGCCCGGCGGAAGAACTTGCTCCAGCCTTGCTGCTCCGCCGCCCCTTCGCCCTTGGTACAGCCTTCGTTTCCTCCACGGTGCTCTATGGTAATCAAGTGACATCAGCCCGCAGCCGGGCGGCTGCTGATTATATTACAAACCAGCAGAAAGGTCTGAGGTGTGCGCGGCTCCTGGAAGCGCTGGCGAGGACGTTAGCGCCTGGCTCCATGCCGCTTTTACTTTGGGCTGAATCGCAGGCTTGCTTTTATTCGATTTATTTTCGCCAGAGCCAGACAAGCATTTGAAACCAGATTCGAGCACTTGAGTTGCCTGTAGTGGAGTGGGGGTGGAAAAAAAAAACCCGCCACCAAAAAAAAACCCTCATGGTGCTTTAAGTTTGAAACCGGTACAGACAACTCACCGCTAACCCACACTGCTGGATTTTGAACCGAAGCTGTTATTTACTTAGGGCTCAGTGAGAGCGTCTTCTCTAGGGACTGAAGCCAAACTACTGAGGAAGCTGGGATTTACTTGGACGTATGGTAGAGAAACCTGTGGTTCCTTTATGCTGCAGTTCATCGTATCCCTCTGTTACCTGTAAATGGAATTACAAAAATCAACTAGTATGCCCGGGCCATTGTCTCCAGGATATGCATCTCAGGTGCCGTATAACTATAATCAGTTAGAAGGAAGATTCAAGCAGTTACAAGGTAAGCCTGTGCTGGTTTGTTTTTTTTTTTTTGTAGGTGTTGCTATGGTATGATCCCCGTGAACATGTTAGTCTGGGCTTGTTCTTATTGCATCAAGGTGCTAATGAGAGGCCGAAAGTGGTGCTATAGGAAAAAGCTTTCAGTTCTTTTAAGAGATACTGTGTGGCTTTTATCTCTCTGAAGGTGTCCTCAGTCTTACGCAGTACTAAGATGCATGTCCCCGTCTGAGCGAACTCAGCATTACAGATGAGGGCTAACCCAGACCAAGTCCCTTAGAACAATAAGGGTGAGACTGAGGAAGTGGTCTTTCTATTTATTTTAACCTTAATTAAAATACAGTCATAACTCTAGAAATTAATCATAAAATCCTGGCTTGCTTTGGGTGCAGTTTACAGTGTGAGAGCCCTTTCTGACTCCCTGTGTACCTCCTGTAAAGGCGGGTGGCTTAATGTCTTCAAATGAAGAATAGTTGCATAATTTCCAAATGAATTAGTTTGCTCATGTAGTAGAAGATCTCAAAGAAAGCATTCATGTACTTTAACATTCTCAATTTTCTTCATTTTGCGTTACTCTGCTTTTAGACAGGGAAAATGTCTTTTAATGTCTTCCCATTATATTCTCTATCTGTGTGAGAAAACAGACGTTTCTTTTGGGGAGTGGTTATATGCTCTCTAAAGGGCAGGCCTCTGACCTGTGCTGGAAATCCAGATCATTAGCAGTGCAGCGGAGGAGGATTGTGCCCAGCATCTCTCTGCCTCAGACAGGGTAAACCGAGCTCTGCTGTTTCTCTGTATAAGGCATGTGCCAGGGATGAATGAACTCTAGCATTGCAGTTTCAAAATAAAAAAGAATTCTTAACCAAAACCAAACCTCCTCCTCCTCCTTTACATCCATGTGACTCCATAAATAATCCCAGAGCAGCCTGAGTACAGTGAAGTTCAGCCTTTCTGTGCATGTTTCTTATTTTAGTCTGGTGTGTGCCACAAGTGTGGTCCTGAGGTTCCTGTCAGAGAGGGAGGAAGAGCCTGATTAGTGCAAAAAATGTTCCTATTTGTTGGCGTAAGGAAGGAGGGGGGAAAAAAATTCATTCATAGTACTTTGTTTATCTTGTAAACTGGCTCACAGTAATGGCTGCATACTGGATATAATAAGATAAAATGACACTGGCAACACAGACATTCCTCAGGCAAGGCATGGAAAATCCAGGCTCCGAACTTGCACGCGAGGGAATGTGATAGAGGCTTTATCTTGGATATCTGTCAGATCTTAGGCTGCGGTACTTGCTTTAAAAAGAAGGTACTTGCTTTAAAAAGAACGAGGTAAGTTTGTGGCACAGGGAAAAAAATACTGCCTCACGCCTCTTTCTTTGCTGGTTAAGTTAGCAGTCTAAAAAAGGCAGATTTTATCATTTTCAGGGTCACTGCTTCAGGAATCCATTATCTGTGTGTTTACATCACATTGAAAGAGGAAAGCAGACCACAGTGTTGAAAGCACAGAAAGTGAGTTTTCCCTTCAGTGGAATGCACTGTGTTGACTTAAAAAAAAAATAAAAAAAAAATTGCAATGCTCTCCTTAAATGTACTGCATTTTCTTCTAACAAAAGAGATAAAATGCAGTGAATTCTCCTGCAATTGTAAGGAGTGATTTTGCAGTAGACCATCCCATAGCTGTTTACTCACATTGCAGAGAGGGTAGACAGGCTTGAAAAATAGTGCTGCCAATGATCTTGGTCAGGGTGGAGCTTAGGTACAGGAAATGTTTTAAATTATACACTAGATACTCCATGAAATGCGAAATAACCATATAAAATATTGTGTGCTGTAAAGGGAGTGGTTTAACTCTGCTGACACAGAAGGTGTCTTTCCTTGGATTAATGGCTCTCTGAAGAATATCTAAAAAAGCCATTAATTTGTAGTTGTAAGATTTCAAGATGATTCTTGTCCTCTTGCTGGAAGGCTCTGGTGAAAACATTGGGTGTTCTATGGCACTGGGCATTGCTCAGTGCATCCAAACTCAGACCCAGCAAGGATGAGCTGAACATAGGTAATATTTTTAAATTACAAATTTATCGCCGGTTTCACCTTTCTCACTGTGGAAGTGTACAAACAAATAAAAGCAGGTATGTTTCAAACCTCCTTCAGTCTCTGGTAAAAAGTAACTTTTGAAGCTTTCCTGCCTTTTTATTTTTGTGTTTTCCTCCTTTATAACGGCGTTTCATCTCCCTTGCCTCCGGTAGGACAGCTCTCTAGAGCAGCACTAGTATTGACACCATACAGGGTTACTGTAGCCTCTACTCATGTTCTTCCCACACTGAATTTGCCCCTCCTTTTTCAGTTCCTAGAATTCTCATGGGAATCCACAGCTTTGCACTAGATTATAGCAAGGTGCTGTTTAGATCCAGTGAAGGCTGGGAGTTTTCCTTAAAAAAAAGCACTGAGGAGCATATTGTTTTGACTAAAATAACACAGAGCAAGTGCTCAGGCCCTGTACGAAGCAGAAGTGTGATCAGCAATGAGTAGAGGAAAACTCTCTCTGATCTCCTCTTTCCTAAGATAGACAATACGTTAGATTTGGCACTGGCAGCCTCACATGAGAAGAAAAGAGGAGCCAACCTAATTCTTCCCGGGCCAAAGCAAGTTCAGATCATAAGTGATCACCTAGGCACTCCCTACGTTCCACCTCTTTTAAATGCCTTGAAGTGATGATTGTAACGAAACTCTGTTCAACTTGATGATGATTGTGGAGCATTTAAAGCAGATTTTCCAGCCCTGTCCCACTGGGGTGTGAAGCCAGTGCAAATTGTGGGACTGCCCTGAAGGGACCAGACTGGCTCCTTCTGTGCCTGGGAAGGGTCACCTTGCAGGAGATCCCAGCTCCCATTTGCCTTGATGGGCTGGAGTGAAGCAGGATGTGGCAGAAGACAGTGCTGCAAGTGAGTCAAAACTGGCTTTGTGTTAAAAGAAACCCTGAACTCTTGTGGATTATAATTGAGAATTTTAGCATACTCAGTCCTTGTGCTTGTGAGAATGTTGGCGCAGGTGTGGGGAGAAAAATGCTTTAGCAAGTTCTGTTTCCTTTATTAAGTTTCAGTAAGTTCTGACTATGGTTAGTTGACCCAGTCCTGGAATGATAAGTGAGAGATAGTATCAGTGGTTGCTATCATCTTAAACCTAGGTATGGAGTTTTGGTTCTCATGGCCACTTGTTCAGTAGAAAGGGATTGTCTTGCAGGACTGGAGTAGCTCTCTGCAAGTAAAGACAGGACCCCAAAACTTGTATGTGGAAAACGTGTTGCCATGTAGCTTGTGCAGGGTACGTCGGTGGAGAAAATTTGTCCTGCTCGGTTGAGGAATTAAATGAAAAGCAAACCACATGTATTATAACCATAAACCAAGGCTGTCACCTGTGCTACATTAACATGGCAGGATCCCTTGGATTGGCTTGGCGCAGTTGTAGGACTTGGCAGGAAGAGGTTAATGCAAGTCAGGAATTTGGAAGGAGATCCCTGCAGCTGTATATATCACCTTCCACAGTGAAGGCAGCCAGAGTCAGTGCCACAGGGAAGCCGCCACCAAAAGCAGCTATCATCACTGCTCACAGGCTCCTTTCCACCTGGTTAACAGGACAGCATGGTATTTATTAACATTTCTGGCATTTAGTAGCTTGGTGACTTTATCAGCTCCCGCAGTATAACTGGAAAGTTGGGTCTCAGCTCTAAGGCTGTGCCCTAGGTGTGAAATTTCCACTGGCAATTACAAATGTAAAATCCTGGGGGATGGGGGTGAGCTAGATTTGTGCTCCTGATGAATCCCTGGAGGAAAGCCAGCTTTCAAAGGAGCTTTGTCATGTACCCTGCTGTATGGTACATTTCGATTTTGTTTATTTTTTTTTAATGTTGCATTTCAGATTGGAAACTGGAAACTGCTCATTTCTAGTGGGAGCCTGATGTGTTTTGGTGACCAGGCTGCCTGGGTGGAAGTGCCTTTATTTTATTACTACTTTTGAGCCATGTTAGAAATAGTATGGTTTGAAAAACTCGACACCTATTGTAGTGACCACTGGAATAAGCCTGTAGGAAAGGTGAGCTGTCTTTCCCGTCAGAGGTGTTTAAGCTGGCTTTAGGTCAATTCTAAACTCTGTTTCATGGTGACGAAAGACTGACCGTGGCTACACAGCACTACCTGCACCAGAAACCAAAATGCAGTTGTGTGAGTATCTTGGGCGTCTGGGGCAAACCCCCTGTTCTGATAACAGTGCTCATTAGCAGGGGAGCTCCTTGGCTGTGTAATCCTTTGATCTGCAGTGACCCAAGTAGGTTTGGTCTGGGCTTGGGTTTGGCATAAAAAGAGACACACACAGTTTCTATTTTTTAAGTTGTCAGTGATAATCAGCTTCGATAATACAGGGATCCGTATGCATAGATTAGTTCCCATCCAGGCTGCAGAAGAGCAGGAAAATTTTCCTGTTTGTTTTTCTTTTTCTATTCTGAAGCAGGGCTTCCCCAGAGCTTTTCCTGCAAGAAAATCTTAGCCCCAAATTCCTGCCTATGCCCAGGGATAAACGGGGAGCTCCCACTGTGAACTGACAAGTTGGCAGGAGTTGCTGAAGTACTGTCCTGCGCTAAGGCAGTGACATCTGCTGCTGCACCCAGGCTCCTCTGAAGTTATGGGGGTGCCCATTGAAAAGACAGTTTCAACAGCTGTGTTCCTTGCTGCAAGATCTACCTTTTAAAGGATTTCAGTCTCCTGCGAGCAGTGACCTGCATAGCTACAGGCGGTGATTAGTGAACTGAAGGACATCCTACTTTGTCTACCAAATTGGTCACTGGCATTTCTTGTCATGGTAATTACTGTTAAAGGTGAAATGCGGGAAGGCTGAATTTCATTCCAGATAAAATGTGTCTGGTTGACATGGATTTCCCCCCACCCTCCCCCCACCCTCTCAGATCCACTGAAGTTGCAAATATATTCATATTCCTGTGGCAAATTTTTCTTGATTTTCTGCTGTCTGCAACTGTTCCAAAGCCTGCATGTGTCAAAGCATACTTCAGTCTTCTGGCTTTGGTGAACACATGAGCACAAGCTACATGGTCAGAAGCCCCGTCAGATTTGCGAAGAGTTTTTAAGTGATGTCAAATGCAGTGTTTTGAATGTGCATTTCTGTGATAACTGGGCCTTTTTTCTTTCCAATGTAAAGATTCCTGCAAACATATCTGAATACTAGACTCAGGTTTAGGGCATTTTAGCCATCTGAAACAAAGATGGTAGCTGAATATTGGTGAAAGTCTTCTCTGTCTAGAGATATTTAAAATGTGCAGGTTATAAAAGTGATCTTGCCAGCTAATTGTATGTATAATTTAGAGATTTAACTTGGAGGAGATGACTGAGTAAGTGTTGTAACTAACATGTCCAGGTTCTTCATTAAAATAGACATTTGTAGCAAATCACTTGCTAGGACTGTATTTGTCTACTCATAAAACCAACTGGTCTAACTTCAACTCTTCGCACATCCCCTTGTTGCACAGAACTGATGCAGAGAATCATGGTGACACAAGGCTACTCAGACCCACCTTATTTCTGCCCTTTCCAGAAGTAAAAGCCTACAATTACATTGTAGAAATGGTGGAATGACACACAGATGCTATTATTTATTCCTAATCCTAAATATTCCAGCAGGGTACAGGGAATCCATGCTTCATG
Organism: Buteo buteo; assembly: GCF_964188355.1. NCBI lineage: Eukaryota > Metazoa > Chordata > Aves > Accipitriformes > Accipitridae > Buteo > Buteo buteo. The sequence continues at coordinate 10,434,674 of NC_134179.1, forward strand.
CCCTTTTTTCGGACAGGGACTGATGAAGTGAGTACAGCCAGAAGTGAAAGCCATGTTTCAGTGACCATGCATGTTGTCTGTTAATTTTGTTACGCATAAACTATCTAACTTTGCCTCTACGCTTTTTGAATTTTTGCCTGGATGATGTATAGCAAACCTTGGGAAGAAAGTTTTGCAGAACGTTCTGGAATAGTTTTGTCTACGAAGGATAAACTTCAGAAACACCCAGGAACTTAAAGAAAGCATTCAAACATTTCACTCCCATTCTCTCCTAATCCTGATAATTAAAAAAAAAAAAAAAAATTCCACAAAACTAAACATGAGATTTTGAGGAAAATTTAACAGAAAGTTCTTGTGAAAGACTTTTTCAGAATGAAAAGTGAGAAACAAAGTCCAACTTCATTTTGTATTTTCCCTGTTTTAAAGAGCTGTATGGCAACTCCATCTTTACAGCTAGATGAACTGTTACCATGGCTCAAGATTAAATGAGGACTAAGAAATTTCTCATTGTTAGAGAAATAAACCAGCTTTTGATAATCCCATAGCTACTGAAGACAACATTTTGCCCCCAATTCCTGCTTTCTCTTTCAAAAAGCTCTGAGATTTCTTTTATGTCTTCAAAATTTCCAGAAATTTACCTTTTCTGGTTATGGGGTTTGGTACTTGTGAAGATACAGAAGGCAAGTTAAAAGAGGACAGGGTAAGGTATTTCTGCTAATATGGTCAGTGTTGATACAGTTGAAAAAGTAAACGTTTAAATTGGATTTGGCGCCTCACTGAAATAACTGAAAATTTACAACTCTCAGCTGTTGCCTCAGGTTTTTTGTAGCCTGTCCTCTTCAGTTTCTATTTAGATTATGTTTGTAATATTTGTTTTTTAACTGTGTGTAGAAGAAACTTAATTTTGAAACAAACAGAAATCTCTAGGCTCTGGAGCATAATTTTGTTTAAAAAAAAGGACGATTTTTGTGCACTTTTTGTGGTTCTGAAATTGTGAAGTAAACAAAGCTTGTAAGCAGATATTTTCACATGGGACAGTAAGGTATTTTGAATACCCTGGGGGTGATTTGTTGCCAGAGTTAGAACAGTAAAATGGTTTGTGTGATGTTCTTAACTGGTGTAAATCCCCGTAGCTCTGTGAATCTGGAAATACAGCCATTTGTGCTAGCACAGGAACTGGCCCTTTTGTGTTTCTGCATTGGATGTCTCAAATAAGCTAAATGTCACAGACGATCCCAGTGTTTTGTAGGCATGTTGTAACCACGTAGGAGTACAGGCTACTATTCCAAATATTTTTCCTATTCAAGAGCCCTATTCAAATTGATTGTGGGTTTTGCCATTAAATTCTGTGGAAAGTGGGGCAATAAAAAAAGACTAGGGACAGAGATGACAGTGGTGATAAAAAGCCAGAACAATGGTAGGCTTTCATTCCTGAGTTCTTTCTCAAATCTGTTTTGTGATTTCCTCCTTTTTCTTCTCAGTTTCTTTCACCTTTCAGTTTTCTGTTGGGTGCATGCTTTTACTATTACAGTGGATGAAATGCTACCTAAGCTAAGTAGAAATGGTGAAGAAAATCATATTGCAGATTTGCAATGTGATTCACAAAATCCCCATTTCATGTTCCCTGTACTAAACTACTTTTCTGTGATATCCCAGAGCAGGATGTGGGGTTTGGTAGGTGCACCCCTTCTGCTTGAGTCTGAATTTCATGTAAGAATTCATTGAAAGAATGTTTGATTACTAACAGCTCTGAAGGTCTTTTTGCTCCTGTTTAAGTTGAATCGATAATTATTAAGTATGTGCTATTAAGTAGCAGGCTATGACAATGACACATTTTTTCCTTATGTGAAAATGAATTATCTTCATTGAATAGACAGGTTTGGGAAAACTGTTAAGCCAAATATTGGGAATTAGTCTCCATTAACTTTAAAAGCTGTGGTGAAGGAGATAGAATAAAATAAATAAGGTGGTTTAGACTCTGCTTGCTCTCCCCATGAGAAATCAAATCTGGAATTTCATTCGGAAATTTATATCTGGGGCTGGCAGGTAATGATCCTTTTCCCAGTGCCGTCGTCCAAGTGAAGTGATGTAACGACTCCAAAGATGAAAATTGTTTAGTAAGTATTAGGTAAACAACTCCCCTCCCAACTCAAAATTAGTCCTTTCAAAGTGAAGTGTCATTCATTTGTGGAGAGAATAAGAAACTCATGGATTACTCTGCATTCCAGCAGTTCTGAAATTCGGCACAAGAAGAATAAGCTGGTGGCCTGGCATGCAGAATAGAGGATAACGTATGCTCCCCACTTGATGGGAGGAGGGCCTTACTCTTCACTCAGCTTTGCACGCGTAATTTCATTCGCATACTGAGCATTGTTAGCACCCAGAGTAATTCTGGCCCTACTGTCCTCTGTGATAGCCTGCATGTAATTAAGGAGGGCATGTGAGCCTAAAATTGCTTGCTGCTCCTAGAAACGCATATAGCTGAATCCTTGCATTTCTTTCAGAGGAGAAAAGAGGGATGGTGACCACTCATGCTTGTGACTTTTGATGTGGAGTCTAAGGTCACGATGGCCGGGAGAGCCCACGTTAACACAAAAGACCTTGTACACTTGCTGGTGGAACGAGGGTATCCCGGCCTGAGAGCCTCCTTTGTTGAAAGAGAACTACTGTAGCCAAACTAATATTAACCAGTCTCGTAGCCGTGCTGAATGCCCCACTGTTTCGCTTAGAAAGAAGCTTAAAGAAAAAGGCCCTTCAGTTTTGAGGGGAAGAGTACAGTTAAGCAGACACGCAGGCAGTTACTGCGGCATAGTCTAGGGGCCATGTTCGTGGCTTTTCAAAGGTCTTGTGAAAGATCGGGCATTACCGAGTGGCCTTTTCATGAGATAACTGGAAGTGCTGTTAATTCCATGTTCAATCAAGTTTGGTTTGTTCATAAAAATATGAGCTGGAATTCTTGAAGGCACAGGCCCAGTTACATGTACATGACAAACTTACACTGGACAGGGTCAGTTTTCTGTTTGACAGGTAATTGGTAGAATGCATGATCCTGCACTGTTTTTAGTAAAACTGTATTAAAGGGGGGGGGAGCAAGCAGGTCATAAATATGATTTCTCATTTGCAGGTTTTGAATACTTCCCATGTTAGCAAACAGGAAAAGTATCATCCCAAATGGCATCGCACAGGAATCGGTTATTTGTTGTCCCTTGCAGAGACCGCAAATACCTTGGATGATGCATGATCTCTGCTCAAAATAGCCAAGCATATGTTTCTGAGAATTGTTTTGGTTTGGGGGTTGGTTTCTTTAAGGTTTCTTGTGTGTTTTAATTCTATCAGAACTGAGTTTTCAGGTAGAATAGCCGGAGAATTACATACCAAAGGGACGGTGAAGAAAGTGTGGTGGCAAGGTACAGAAATGATCTGTTATTACCACAGCTCTCTAATCACAAGCAAGGGGTGGCTTTATGCCTGCAAGGATTAAACCAAACAAAGCATTGTAACAAAGAGATTTAAGAGTTTATCTGAACAAAATAAATGCTGGCTGCCCAGATTTTTCTTGGGGAAAAACCCTATGGTTTAATAAAGATACCTAAATTTAACTTAATGGCTTGCCAAACTCTTCAGAAAATCAGCCAATATGCAGAGCCCACTTCTCAGATAATCTAAACCAAGGCAGCCCTGTTAAAGGCAATGGAACTGCACAACAGTACAGTGCTGAGGGACTCGCTCATGGGATTTTGTGTCTCAAATCCAGGCACGCTCCTTCATTCTTCTCAAATAATGACTCCTCTTTGGTTTCAGCTTCTCCACACTGATACCATATGTTGGGTTCAGCCTTCCCCTTCCAAAAAAACCCCCAAAACAAAAAAAAAACAACAAAAAAACCCAACCAAAAGTCCAATTCTTAGTGCTCATTTTGTCCAGGCAGTGTTTCCAGTTTTTTGAAATACAATCTGATTATGATTTGGTTCCAGGAAAAAAGGAAAGTGAAAACATGGCTGTCTCAGCTGTAGTCAACTAACTATGGTTTGCTTTGGGTAATAATTAATTATGCATCTAGTTTAGTATCTTTCCACAGTTATTTCCAGGAAGACTAGACCTACTCTGGTAGTGCAACGGCCATTTTTTTTCAGGGTGTGTTCCTCTCTTCAGCTTTTCCAGATTGTCTGGCAATATAATGAAAGAGACTGCTCTGAAATTGCAGATGTGACTGTACTTTGATTGCAATTTAACATGAGTAATAAACATTATGGAATGGCAATCTAGTAAGGCTCTGAATAAATAGGGGAGGTGTCTAAAACATCAGATGTTGGTTGGGTTCTGAACTTCTGACCTTTCTGTTATTCTCATGCATGGGGAGTTCAACAGTTTGGCTTAACCCTACCTTTAAATGCCTAGTGTCTCATGTTGTTTAAATAAAAGTAATTCCTTGGGATGGCAGAGTCTAGACCCACAGTGCAGGTGGGTGCACCCACTCCCACCCCCTGCGTCAAGGGGACTGTGCTGTGCCCTGCACGCTGGGGCTGGAGGTGCTGACGAAAGCCACAGGGTACGTGGCGGTTTGTTGTTTAAGTGGATGAAGTCTAATTGGATCGAGGCTCTAATCTTGAGCCCAAAGGAGAAGGAAAGGGTATCGGGAACTATTTTAGCTATGGCTGAGGGAACTGTATTTGCTTTCTCAGAGGTGAATTGTACCCCATTCCCTCTCTGTGTGTTCACAGGCTTCGTTCACCCTGTGGGGTGCGAATTGCATTTCATCCTCATGGCCTCACCTGGTAACAGGAAGGTGTGTTTCGCTTCTAGCTCAAGGAAGTAATTTTAGAAAATTGGCAATGCCCATAGACAGTTTCCTGACTGTTCCCTAGGTGATGTCCTGGCCACTGTCACTTCTACAGGTGTGCTGATAATCCCTCACCCTCTTAATAGCAGATTATGTGCTGGTTGCATCTGGACATGATTGTTCGTAGCTGTTGCCTAAGTCCTTATGGACGGAGTTCACGAAGTGAGACATGGAAGTATGGCACATTTTTTTCCATAAACCTGCTGCTGCTCACGTATTAACTGCTTTTTTGTCTGTCTCTCCCCCCAAATAAAGATGTTAATAATGATGTCTGATAGAGTATATTATAAAATCCCCATGATATGAATCCTTATTTACTGGAACATTTGCTCCTAACAGGCAAGTTGCACTGATACTGGCCTGCATGTTGATGCTAATGATGCTCTGTACCACTTGAAAGATGCTCGTGTGTCCTCTGCAGCTGGGGCCAGCCATGTTCCAGCTAGTTCCTTGCTGCAGATACTTTTTTTTTTTCTTAGCAAAAGCAGTTGCAAGTCATCCTGGAGAACAGACAAGACTTAAGGACACCTAATATGTAAAATCTTTAGCCATGCAGCATGTCCTGGCAGTGGCATCCTCCATAGGGATGGAGCGTAGTTCTGTACTGGCTCCCAGAGAGCTGCTCTCTCTAGGCTGGGCACAGCAAGGCTGGGACAAGCACCTGCCTGTTGTAGCAACATAGAATAAAACAGCTGCTGATAGGGGACTTTTCCCCCCTTTTTTTTCTGAATGACTAAAATGACTGGACAGGGTGGTGCGAGCTCCCCAGTACCCATTTCAGGCTGTTTACTCCTCCTCCAGTCTCTGTGAGCATAGCTGATCACGTCCAGTTCCTAGCAGTTTTCGAGCGTACGTTTGCAAACTACCTAATGCCAGAACACCTTTTGTTTTCTGTGCTACATAAGTCAGCTCTCCTTTCTGGTTTAGCTCCTGTTGCCAAGTTTAAAAACATTTCCCTGGCATTAGCTGCAGGTCACGGTGGACTTCATATTCAGGAGTGTATTCATGGAGGTTTTTCTTATGCATAAACATACTGTGTCTTTGAGTTAGGCTGAAATGTGCCCATAAGTTTGGAAACCTGAAAATCAGTGAGTTGTCATGTCTTCAGGTGTCAGGAACACACAAGTACAGCGCACACAATTCATGTAAGAAGCCATAAATACATTTTCATGCCTGTGTACATGTGTGTCTGTGTGATTTGGCTATGAAGGTGTGTAAGATGGGTATAAGCACACAAACAGTCTTAGTTCAAAGAACCTGTTTGCATGTGTAAGGCAAATGTGCAATAGTTCTGTGCTTAACAAATACCTGAGTTATTTTTTTAATGACATCAATATTGCATTAACAGACAACTGGGAGCATTAATCAGACACTTAGTTTTCAGAAGTTCTTGTGTTCTGTTTCCTTTATTAATTGCCATATTTCATAGTCTTTTTTAAAAAAAACAACCCAACAATACTGTTTCACATCTTGAGGGAGGGGAAAGCACAGAATACAGAGCCCATGTGCAATGTGATTAAGGAGGCATCAGTGAAATGACTTTGATCAGGAGTATTTGGGTGCTTCTTATATTGATTATGCTGAGGTGATGATGTTTGGCACTTAATTTTCTCAGTGTGCTAAAAGCTAAAGAAAGTAAGTGATGGTAAATTATTGGGAGCTCTCATGGATAACTTCAACAGAAGCCACACCTTTGTACCCATGTAGAGCTTTTCAGTTTGCATAGTCAATGCATTCATTGCACAATTAGTACGACTCACAAGTCAACTTTTAAGACTAGAAAAACAACTGATGCTTCTGGATGAAGATACACGCTTAAGGTGTTCAAAGTATAATTTTACCCAGCTAATTCCTTCAAATTTGTGTCACCTTTTAAATCTCAGAGAGATCTTTGAGCGTTTCAAACAAAGGGTTTTTTTTTCTGGTACTGCTTTGAAAGTTATTACATGGGTAGGAAATACTGTGCTGGAAAGGTATCTTTTTTTCCCCACTCTTGCATAACTCCAAAGGCTAAAATGATTTTGCTTAAACATGCCACATTGTCCCACAAAAGCAGATCAGTAAATGACCTTTGGATTGGAATCAAACAGACCAGCAGGAAAATTTTGAGGTGAGGAATTAGAATGTATGTGCAACTTGTTTGTACCTCAGAAGTCCCAAGAAAGCAGGTATGGCATGGAGAGAAAGATTTATTAATTACCATGTAGATTTCTTAAAAAAGAAGTTCAATACACAGTGACTGATTGGAATGTGTGTGTTGAAGTTTACCTTGTGGTTCAGTTTTCTGGAGCTTTTCTTCAAAGAGCAAGCTAACAGGTGAAGGCATCAATTCTGCCAGTCTCAAAAGACAAGAAGTCCAGGACTTCAGCTGGAGCTCTGCATGATGGGTTTGCAGATTAGAGCCAGAGAAGATTAGGGATTTTTCCTCTAACGCTTCTTATTAGCAGTTTGTTTCAGATCTCATTAAAATCCATTCATTTTTAAAACTCCCTTCTTAGAAGTAACTGCATGTTATAAATACCATGGTTCCTTTAGTTATACAAGTAATTTTCATTGTAATCTACAGTATTTTTATTGCTGTTACTCATTCAGCTTTCACCTTTGGGATTTAGCTTAGATCACAGGCTTGCTGAGCCATGGCCTGGCTTACCTGTGGTGTTACTGCTTTTACTCCACAACCTGTCAGTGCAGCGTACTGCGTCTGACTCTACAATATAGCATGTGGTTATCAACAGTAAATTACTGTGTGACCATGGAAACTGGATGAACTAAACACATTGTTCAGCAAGGCTATGAAATCAGCTATTATTAATCCCTGATCAACGCAGTGGTTGTTTAAATACGTGTTCTTCCATTTAAAATATTTCTCTGATAATGAAAATTATAATTTAACAGCAATTAATTATAACAACATCTCTTAGCACAGAGATTTAATACTTTGAAAGGATTAAATGCATTCTTCATAGATTTATTTATTTTCTATTCATGCTTTTCTGTCATTAAAGTAAAATTAGATTTAAACATGAAACAAAGTTTTGGCATTTCTTTCATGTATTCTTTCTGATTGGAATGAGTTTTTAAAGAAGCATGGTCAAAACATACCACAGCTTTGACTTTTCTCTCCATGTAATGTCTCAACTTGTGCCTCAGATGAAAGAAAAGATCTCACAGCTCTCTGAAATCCCTCGATGGGATTCCATAGGAATACTAGCAGTTCAGTCTTCTGGCCTATTCTTGTTTAAGCTTGCTAAAATTCATAGAACCATAGAATACTTCAGGTTGGAAGAGGAGTTTATTTGGTCCAGCACACCTACTCAAAGCAGGGTCAACTTCAATGTTAGATCAGCTTGCTTAGGGATTTGTCCTATTGAGATCTGAATATCCCTAAGGATGGAGATCCCACAGCTTGTGGGGGATTTAGTGTCTGAACACCCTCATGGTGACACATAGCTTCTTGATGTCCCATCAGAATTTCCCTTGCTTGGCTGCATCCAGCCTTGCACCACCACCAGCAGGTCTCCTTTCTCCAGGGTGGTGCGTGCCGCTGTGAGCTTCTGTCCGCAATGCCTGGGTTTGCTCTGTAAAAGGTGGGTTTCAGCATCCATTTTTCTGTCTTCACAGTGAATGCTGAGTCTTCATGCCCATCCCTTATTGACTCATCTCTGCTTAGCAGTTACAATTTCATATTTCCAAATACCTAGATAAGGAGGATCCCCATCTGGTCACATAGTTGGATTGTAGAAGTAGCAGATTGCTAGTAGTCTTGTGTGAGAACTGTTGCATTATCTGCAGCTGTGAAGAAGAGGGAGGAGTGCTGAAAGGAAAAGAGAACAACAGAAATAAAAAACTCCAAGCCTCCTTCTTCCTACCCTTGTTTTTCCTCCTATAGACAAGTGGGAATCAGCTGTAAAAACTCATTCTGCTGGGTTTGCTGGCTGAACACAGGAAGAAGATGGCCCTTACGTAGTGAAGTACCTGGCATGTTCTCTGCCTGTGCCAGGTCTTGCTCTCACCCTTGCTAACACTGCTAATCAGACAGTGGTTTGTGCAAGTATGGAAAACAACAGCACTGCCTCCCCTCCAAAAACCTCTGGCACTTCCCTGCATTATGCTCATAATGTTTTTTAAAGAAAACTGCAAAGACCTCACAAGATTGTGTGTACTTGAAACAGTGTGGTGACCTCAGGTTTTCATTGTTCTTCTGTGGGAATTTCACAGTCAGTGTCTTGGGACAAGCAGATGCTTTTTCCATGCTCCTTTTCATTAAGTGATTTGTCTGTTACACAGAGGGAAAAAATGGCGACAAGTGTAAACCACCAACATCACATCAGCTATAAGGCATTTGTGGCCTTTTATGTTAAATGCTGACAACACTGATGTATTTTTCATGCTGTTTTTAAAAGGAGTTCTGTTTGAACTCTATAATGCATGCTTATTAGGCCATAAAGTTATTCCTTTATTCAACTGTAGTTTTGCTGTAAAAATGGCTTTGTAACATCTTTCTCCAAACACATTTGGGAGATCAGGTCTTGGTCCTCTTGAGCATTTTTCACATAATGGACTTCAATAATGTGACTGGTTATATTGAAACCAGGGCAGATGGTGGTGTCTAAAGCTGAAGATGGGTGTAGGCATTGCCAAGAGCAGCACCTAGAAGTGTTAAACCATTTTAATCATTTACTTAGAAAGGTTGCATTTCTGTAGCTGCTTTGCATGTCATACAGAAAAACAAGCAGTCAGCTGGTATCCTAGAGTACCAGGAAAAAACAACCTGAATGGTTAATGTTTATGAAATGGGCTGTGTGACAGGGTATTCTCCATTGCAGGGAGCTGGTCATGATGCAGGAGATATTTACACAATTTTGCATTCTAGTTTTCCTGGAGTTAAACAAGCAGTTCACCTAGCTTGTGCCAACGTAGGGAGAGCTGAGCACATATTCTCTCTAAATCTGCTTAAATATGTCATCTTCATCTTCTGAATTAAAAAAAAAAAATAGTCTGAGTTATTCCACCAGTTTAATCTGCTAAAGCCTGATGACTTTTATGTTTCATTTATTTACTGTGGGAGACTTTACAGCAACTTTTTGCAGATGAACATAATCATTCTTCTACATGAATCTGAAGCTGGCTTTCAGGAGGTTTATTTTTGTGTTGCTGACACCAAAATGCAATAGACTCTGTGTAAAAATAAAGACAATGAAGGGACCTGCCCTTCCACACCCCGTAATGCTTGGCTGGCTACCGGACATTGTTCTGTGCATCATTTTATTGTGTGAGTGAGGTTTAGTGACATCAAAGAGAGAAAGCAGCAGAATTGTTTTTTCCACATGCTGCATTATGTAGCTTTCCCTTTTTTCTTTTCAGAGCATTTTCAGCAGTGAAAGTAGTCACATGCTGTAACGTTTAGTAGAGAAGGGTAGATATTTAATAGGATTTAGAAGCTGGTCGGTGCTTCCTAGTAAAAGAGAATGGATTGCTGAACACACCCCTGACTTCTGAACAATAGTGTCTGTGTAGCAGAATCGGGAAAGCAGCAAGGATTTTGCTCCTAATGAAAATCACCAGCTAAACACAGCATGAACAAAATCACCTCGTTGCTTTGTCATCTTTCACGTTTTCATTCAAGTTCTTGTCTAAGTAATGTTTGAGCATGTAAAAGCCTTGGTGTAATCTCACGATTTTTGATGGGGAAGTCACTTCACAGATTACTTTGTGCCATAAAATAACCATAACAAATACATCCTACCTGCATCAAAACCATCAGCTGCAGTCATTCCTCCATGTTAAACTGTCTGCAAGATTGAAGTAAAAATGAAGGAGATGCCTTTTTTTTTGTAAAGTTCACCTGTTGTTTCTAGGCATTGAACCCATGTGTATTGTGTTCTCTCTATAAAATGTGTGTAAGTTTGACTTCCTGCAAGTTTCATTCTAGGTTGTTGCTTGCTTCTGCATGTGTGTGTTACGGACTTCTGTCTTCTCTGTTAAACTCATTTTTTTTTTCATTTTCATCAATTCCTGTTTTCAGTCCTGACCCATTATCTGCAGCTGGAGAAAAGCAGCATCCACTGTTTAGTTTTATTGCCTCACTAGTAAAGGGGAGATAGTCACAGGACACTTGAATGTTAAGAGAAAGTAATTTTATTTCCTTTCCTCTACAGAGACCTAATAGACCTCCTCCTAACTGGGTGATCCTTCCTCCTTCCATCATTTTCTTCCCTGTTGATTGATTCCAACGTATTTTAATCTAGACTTTCACTGTGTGACTCTGCATGCTTATGCATTGTTCTTTCTGGGCTTCTTATTGCCACACATACTAATATAGCGTGTACCGGAACCATGTGAAAAGGCCATCATTTTGCGAGTGTTTATCCAAGCAGATGTTTCTCTCCTCAGCTGATGCAGTACAGATGCAGAGAGGTGCTTTTTCCCCTCTGGGTTATATTTAGTGTTTCATCAGTTGACTGATTTGCCTTGCTGTGCAGCCCCCCAGGCAGACAGTCCGTCCCACGGAGGGTGCCAGCCGAGAGTCTCACCCCAAGGGTGGGGTCCTGCTAGGCTGTCAGGAGCACACAAAACCCAACCTCAGCCTCCTTCCCGGGCATGGATCGTAGGCCAGGGCTGCTGGTAGTCCCTAGCCTTCCTCTGAGCATGCAGCCCTCAGTTTGGACAGGAAATTTAAGGACCAGGAGCCACCGGCATTGTTCTTTTCTCAAGGCGCTGCTGGGGTGGTAAGCGAAGGAGTTCTTACTTGGTCCTGTCGGATCCGCTGAGGGGTCTGCGTACCGGCCTGGAGGCCAGGTACGGTGGAGTTGTTTTGTACAAGTCTGTGCTCAAGCCTGCCTGAAACAAGAGAGGTTAGACCTGTATTAGAATTATTTCATGTTCAGTATGGGTCTCCTGTTACTATAACAAATGTTGAAGATTATTGCAGTCCATGCACTCATGTTGTTTCCTGATAACATCTTGTTTGATCACAACGTTCTGGCCCTAGCAGCTGATCTGCCATTCTGTTGGACATCTTTCTCAATTTAAAAACTTTCAAACACGGCTGGAATTTGTGAAACTGTGAATATTACTGTCTATTTAACTCCACACCTTCACGTCTACGGGAAAACATAAAAGCCATATCCTGCACCCTGAAAACCTACGGTAATGGGAATGTTGTCCTGTGAAAGGAAGCACTTGTTTTCTCTTTGCACGGTTAACCTGGGTTATGATCTGGGGAATTCTGGGAAACTGTGGATATTGGATATCAGCAAAAGTGGTGCGCCTGGAGCAACGCTCAGCTGATCTCTGAGTCAGTGTGTTTAGTAGTGCTTCATGTAGGGTGCACACTGGCTGCGTGTGTTGCTATAGTGAAAATAAAATATTTCTAAGCTGGAAAAATTACTTTTGGCATGGAAATCAAAATGCAGGAGACAGCTTTTGGAGTTAGGGATTAAAACTCGTCCTTAATTTGTCTTCCTTGAGCTATTACAGGGATCCACTAACACTGATAATGTGTAGAGCAGGCTGCCTGCCGGCTGTGCTTGGCAGGGAGGGTTTTGGTGCCTCTAACAACTGGGCCGTCCCAAGGTGGCTGCACACACACGGAGTGCCGGGCAGCAGTCCTAGACACTCGGTGGTCCTTTCAGCTTCCCTTTTGTGTTCTAATTTCTCTGCTTTCTTCAGTAGCATTTCAGCTCCTGTGAGAGCACCCCCTTCCCTGTGTATCTGGTCGGATGTGGAGGCCTTTGCAGTCCAGGGGCTTGCAGTAGCTGTTGCACACTGAAAATTGTTTCACCTGTGTTGGGGTGGCAACAGTGTGTGCCAAACATATTTGCCATTCAGTTTGAAACAGATTCAAGGTCAGTTTGTTGAAAATGTGGTTTGACCGGTATGGAAGGGAGCAGGTCGTCTTCAAGCTGTTTTTAGAAAACAGGCGGCTGCACAGGTAACCTTTGCTACAGCAGCAGTTAGTGCTGCAGTCACGCGCAGGGGCTGGGGCTGATAACGCTTTCTGGCATGTGGGAGCAGCAAGGGGGTCATGGGGGCCCATGTTCCCCTCAGCTGGCTCCTGCAGCGATGCATTTTCCAGGGCAGTTAAGACAAATTCTCCATTATTCTGGCACAGCCTTATTGAGTTCACTCAGTGGAGTTGAGCGTGTGACAGAAGGAGGATGGTGTATGTGAATCCCCCCTCTTGCTGTCCCTCACTGGGGATTCAGTGACTGACACCCCGACTCTGGTCTTTCAGAAAGTTAACTATGTTTTTGTTTAGGGTTTTTTCTCATCCAATTAGTAGGGGAAGAAATTACTCTCCTCAAGTGGGGAAGGGGCTGGATGCCTGCTTGTGATCCTGTCTAGCCCTGGTTTATGTGAATTTCAGTGTACAAATTCCAGTTTATTTACTAAACTTCTAAACAAAGTCAGTCCTTGATTTATTATATCACAGAGCTGAGTTTGCAAGCCACTGTATGCTAGTAGTATTGTCATGGGGGTTTCCGCATAAAGGAAATTTCCTTCCCAGTGTTGCTTCAAGATAAGTTGGATTCTCTATTATCAATACTGCTGTTAGAGCGGCTTCCGTTTTCCTGCTGTGCATGTTTTGCATGTTGTGCATTTCTCTTTACCCTTGGGAAACAAATGTTTTCACAAGCTGTAGGACGCTTGGAGCTCCACCCATATCCTCTAGTTTTAATTAATCTTCAAAATCTAAAACTGTGTTTTTGAAAGTACGAAGGACATCTGTCAAAACGATCACATGAGATTCATAGCGCTTCAGGGCCCATCACTGATGTTAAATCTCTGGTGTCATCACTCATGGATGCACCTGGCCCTTAGTGTGTAGATTTTCACACAGCAATGCACGTTAGAAGAGCCATAGTTGTGTTCTGTGCTTAGCCAGATTGTCAGAGCTGTAAGTACCACTTCTGTATGCATATGTATGTATGCTTCTTTCTCTGAAACACATAATCAAAATGCATTGGTTTTGATTCTGTGTGTGTTTTAACCTGAAACCCCAAAGCAGAAAAACACAGTTTATCAGTTTGAAAGGGTTGGTAAAAACGTTGCAAAAACCTGCAGTCATTGTGAAACACCATGTAGAAATAATCAGGAGAGGTTTTAACATGACCAACCCCAGTCACACAACTTTCAAAACAGGCTTGTTTTGCTTTCCCACGTTGTGGAAGCACAACAGGCGTTAAGCGATGCGGGGGTAAGAACGGCTGCTGCCTTCTCCCTTCTGGTGTTTCTATTGCTAATAATGTCGGCAGGGAATTAGAGAGCTGCGCTCCGCCTGTGCCAAGTGCGTGATAAAGAGTGGCCTTCCTGGGTGACTGGCCTATTAGGAGACTGAAAGAGCTGCTGTGCCTCTCTGGTGGCATTTTTCTGACATAAGTTGCTGGTTGTCCCCAAAAGCTGGCAGTGAGCAGGTGGGGGCTGGCTCTTGCACGGTGTGGCAGGGTTTTCCCATGGGGCTGGGATCTCACTGCTTTTGGCTGTTCTTGCTGTGAATCAGAGGAGAGGAGGGGAGAAGGGAAGAAAATGAAAAGCCATTAGTGGCTACAGCAGTGAAGTTGCTCAGACGTATGTGAAGAGCTGACAGTAGGCTCAGCATGTGGAGTTAGGGCTGAAACTATCACAGCTGTGGTCCCAGTAGAGATTTTCACACTATTTTTATCTGGCGGGGTGAACAGGGAGGGGGACGGCGCTGCAGAGGATGGGTGGGGATCAGGTGAGAGGGGTGAAAACGAGAGCGAGTGCAGGGCGGGTGAGGAGCCAGAAAAACCAACCAAGCCCTTCAACTTCTCACCATAAACAGGAAATTGAGGACCACAGAGAGCGAAACAGAGGAAACGGGAAGGCAGAAGGGGAGAGGCAGCAACTGCATTTGAACTAGACTAGAGAAAACACACATTACAGCACCAAGCATCAGCTACCAAAGAACTGAGGGCCTCTACCTAGACAGGGAGAGCCTGTAAGCTGTGTTCCCATCCTCTCCCTCACTGATAATTCAGTGCGCTTAGGGATGCTGAGGCAACACTGAGGAAAAGGAGTCACTGGGAACTTTCTCGGGATTTTTCCCCTGAATCCCCACTGCCTGAAGAGTGCACCTTCATGTCCTCTTTTAGGCCCAGTGATTGTGCTGGGGTGGGGAAGGCTTTCTGGGAGAGTGATCCCTCAGCCACCTCAAAACTGTCTGCAGGAGGGACCCGTCTTCCCCCTCCCGAAAGGGCTGCCTAGAGCTGGCTCATTTTTTGACTTCCTTTGAATTGCTTTCAACAACAGAAGATCTAAGCTGGTGTTAATTAGTACAACGGCACCAAAGTTTTCACAACCTGACTTGTCACGTCACTGTATTTCCCACGTTGTATCTTTAATCTGTTCAAAATTAGGCTCTGACCCTTCATCATCTTTTAGTAAACCATATGGGTGATGTTCTTCTCTCACCCATTACTTTTATCGTGATCCCAAACTGGGAGGATTGTTGATAACCATAACTTTTGACCAAAGATTTTTTAATGGATGTCTTCATGATGGTATTTGATAGCTTTTTTGTTTTACATAACATTTTCTCTGTCCAGCTCTATTTTTAGGATCCTGTACATCCGTATTTCTCTTCGGAATGAATGTAACCACAGGGACCTCTGGATGTTGTGCTTCTGTATAGAGACTACAGTAAATAAATAAATGAACTTGCTGAGCTGTTTTGGGGCTTGTTCAAGCTGGTGAAGGGAGGTGTCGTAATTTCTGTTGGAATTTTCTTTAAAAAGCACCAGCTATTGCAAGGTTTTTCTTCTGTGACTCATTTCAAAAAAATACTTCAACTAAAAGCATGGATTACTAGACAAGCAGATATGCAGATACAGCATTCCCAGGAACTTGCTATAAATAGTTCATAAAATACGTATTTAAGGTTAGTAGACACTATATTTAAATCATTACTTGGATAGACAACTATTTCCACTGGTCAGATGCTTTGGTTTTTTTCTTTGATCTAGGATTGAATAAGCTATGTTGTTACACCACTGGTACGAATTGCAACATGGGTAGGAGATGCTGCAGCTTTTGACTGGAAAGATAGTATTTATTTTTATAGTATTGTCTTGTTGGGGTAAGGTTTGGGCTTTCTAACGAACTGACCATTCTCCTGTTTGCACAATGCTTATACACGATGCACAGTGGAGCCCCGTGCTGCTGATGCTGTGATGTTCTGTCAGTAAAGGGCACGTGCAACACGCCGTGTTGGTGCGGTCTGGAGCAGAGCAGGGGGCTGAGGTTTGGGCAGCCAGGGGCGGGCACGCGTTGCTGCTTTTGAGAAACTGCAGTTGGCTTCTCTCCGTGCACTGGAAAGCAAGCCGCAGTTATTGCTAATTTCCTGTTCGTGTCCTATATCTTAGCAATCCTCTCCTTCATACAGAGTGAGGACAAACAAGAGTAATGCAAACTGTCAATTAATTGAAAGCTTATTGCTGTTTTATCACAACCCCCACCTTTTTCAGCTTTCCAAGCCCCATTTTCTTAATTTCACACCTTATAGGTAGGTAAAAGCTGTTACAAATGGGACAGTTTCATTGCATTAGCTTTGGTCACGTCCTACTACATGGGTAGCAAGAATAAATTCAGAAATATATGAGAGGAACTGAAATCTTTGGGTGTGGTTTATGTAATTGGGCAAACTGTCACTGAAGTGCTGGTCTGCTCTCCCACTCCTTATCAGATTCCTCCTCCTTGCCACCATTCTACTACATCATTTCTTTTCTTGCTGTCTTTTTTTCTTTTACTTGTTTCCCAACTTTCTGCCCTCTTCAGCATCAGCTTCTTTATCATTCCTTGTCACCAAGATCAGGCTTTTGCTGCTGTCCCCAAGGTCCTGCAGGTGTGGAGGCTGTAGCTGTTTATGAACGTGCTGGGATCATGTCCCCACCATGCTGTGCTGCCAGGAAGGGGGCAAATCCTTCTTTCTGAAGGACAGTATCCACTGAAACCCTGGGTAGTCAGATATAAACTGCGTTGATCTGCACCATCACTAACATTTTCTGTGTTTCAAACAACGTACTTGGAGTTTTCAGAGCTGCACATGTTACATTTTGGTTTAGGATTTACCAGTCTTCATGTCCTGTTTCTGTTTGTGACAACAACTTCAAGGAGACCGATGTGAGGCTTAGATGCTCAGCTGCTTGGAAAAGCAGAACACTTTCATTTGTATGTCTAATTACGGACTTTGGAGTCCAAGTTTGAGCACCTGTGTTTTGACAAATTTGGTCTGTAGTAGATCCCAGCTTAGTGAAATGAGTTTTTGCTAACAAGGAAGGGCTTCATCCAAAGCCCTTGGCCAAAGAATTTAACCACAAAGTTGTATAATATTTTCTGTCTGAGAGTTCTCAGCTTGGCAAATAGCTGTTTAGGAGTTTCTGAATTAATGTGGACTGTAGTGAGCCTGTGTATTAAGAGAGCTCTCATAGCCAATGTTTTCATGTATAAACAGTTGTGAAAGACTCTGGGAAAGGAAGGTGGAAAGAACCTATTTTTCTATGGCTTTAAATAAATGCAAGTTTTCCATAACTGTATGTTTGAAGTAAAGTTCATCTTGACATTGTGTAAATACAGTTACAGATGTTGAATTTGCAAATAAATATTGTAAAGAGAAGGGAAAAAAGTAAATGGGAAGCTTTGGTCTCTGTTCTCTTTTGTACCTATCTTAATCTAAAACAACTTCTTGTATTTCAGGGAATCTGCTGTGGATTTGTGTGTGGATTTGAGAGCAGATGTTGGCATGTTCTTCCAGTGGTGGAAGATAACTCTTGATCAAATTACTGGACAGTTTGATCAGCCCAAAGGGGCTTTTACAGTGTAGGTCTACAACAGACCTGTTTACACCTTGAGAAAGCTGCTTATCTGAGCAGCAAGTAAGCCTGCAATCTGTAGTTCAGTTTTATTCCATAGATAGTAACTCAGTAAAATTCCCACTGCCATTGGAAAATGTCATAAAATAGAAAGAAAGGTGGATTTTCAGTGAAAAGTCCCAATTTCTTCAATGATTGTGCTAAGAAGAGAAGCCATAGCTTACATTTAATATTAGACATGTTTGAACATCACATTTTCATGTAGGTACGTGAACTGTGACTTATTTTGAGTAACGTTGTGGTGTTTTCCTAACAGATGAACGTGAGGCAGTTCAGAAGAAGACTTTCACAAAGTGGGTTAATTCCCACTTGGCACGCGTATCATGCAGAATTACAGATTTGTACACTGACCTTCGTGATGGAAGGATGCTCATCAAACTTCTGGAAGTTCTTTCAGGAGAGAGACTTGTAAGTGTTTATTAATATTCCTTGTGGGATTTTTGTTTTGGTTTTGGGTGGGTTTTTTGGTGAATCTTTGGCTCGACTGAAGTACAGCAAAACTGAGTACTGAGGGTTCAGCACTACAAATGTCTTTTTATGTATTAAAGAAAAAAAAAAGTAGTCTATTGCTTCACCTGGATCCAGGTACTATTTAAATATCTTCTTAATGGTTTCAGTAGGAGTCAAAGGAGGTCTCCTCCAAGGGGTCCTTGCTGGTGAGATGCTGCGTGCTTCCAGCAGCATACTCCCTGCTCCTCCATCTGACAGGCGCAGAGCACTAAATGTTCTCCAGCCCCTTAGACCATCTCAGTAACAGCGAATTAGATGTGCTGAGGAACATTCCCGGGCACCGTGGCCAGGTGGCCTGTTTCTGTGCTAGTGAACACAGCTGCCGGATGGAGGTGGCTGTGTGCAGGCTGCCTGCCTGCCCAAGGCCTGGGACATCCATTCTCCCTTCCCTGGAGTGTGCTGGGGGGTCGTGGAGGATGGCTGGTTGGAGCGGGCCAAGTCCACCCTGGGAAGCATTGCAGCTGTTTTAGTCATGGTGTTAATTGCACCCCACTGCTCAGGAGTTCTCCTGGGTGTACTTAATTTTACTAGGATAGATAAGGCTTGGATTTTATTTGGTTAGAGGAATACCTAAAATGAATTTAAATAAATGGGGCTTGTTCTTTCTTTGGGTATGCTGAGAGAGCCCTCTCGATACCAGCCCAAGGGAGTAGCGAGTAAGAAAATCCCTGTAGTGAAAAATGCTGCTGCATGAGAGGAAAACTGGGTGTCAGGTAATGACTGGGTATCAGTTTTTCCTTCAGTTCCTTAAATGATGGCTATGCTCTTAACTACCTAATTTAAAGCAATCTTTTCAAAGAAATACGGGTCTTTAGCTAAGACCTAAGGCTACATGAGGTTGCGACTGTGTAATCGCTTGTCATCAAGCACTCCTATTAATGGAAGCTCCATGGCTTAAGGCTCTGTGTAATGAATTGAACATATGGCCCACAGTGTAGTGTCTGTACAGTAATGCAAGAAAGGGAGATTTTCAAATGCATCTGTGAGGGTAAGGAAACTCTGACGTGCATAGAAGTACCCTGTGTGGATGAAGGTATTGTGTGGATGGAGGTAACTCATCTCAATGTTTGTCAACTACAGTTTGCTCAAAATATGTTTCTCTCTATGCCAAATCTTTTGCTTCAATGAAGTATTAGGTTTGACATGTTCACTGCAGGTAGCAGATGTTATTCATACAGGAATAACTGAGACCAACATGCCCCATTATTTGAGGATTCAGACAACAACCACGCCACCTCCATTTAAATCTTCATATCTGCCTGCCAAGATTTGAGACTCAGTGTCAAATAGCAGTGTAGCTCAGAGCAGCCGTGTGACTCTTGCTGCATGATTCACTTACATTTTTCACTCCAGGTTTTGAAAAACGCAAACAGAGTTTACGCAGCTGTTCGGGTAGGGAGGGTGCAGGAGCCACCCGGTGAGACTGCTGGATCTGCACTTGCATCATCGTTTGCGTATCACTTTGGCAGCTGCCTGCACCACCGCAAATTCTTTTTGTAGCTTTGTTATCTCAGGATGGAGGACAGTAGTCTCTGTTTGAACAGTACATTCCACCACACCTTCCTGTGCAAACAAGAATACAGATAACACAATGCACTAAACCTTGAGACAATTACGCACACCAAAAATATTCCAGGAGGATCAGCACGTAGCATCCACTTGCTGATGTTCTCCAGCCTTTTGGAATTTATTTTAGGTGGTATTGGTTAGGTTCTGACATCTCCGTGACACCCAGGCAGAAATCTAAAGGCAGTATCTTATGCAGAAAGCTTAAAATCAAGACAAGAAACATCAAATGGTAAGAAAGCAATAAACAAATGCAGAAACTAGCCTGGATAATTATTTTAATATGGTGTGTTTACTGAAGTAGTAGAACAAACTGGAATTTTCTTCTCACTTCTGAAACTGGGATTCAGACTCTGGAGCTGGAGCCATATGCCTGTGGAGCAGAGCCTGGGATTTAGGATACTAATCAGGGAAGCAGGACTGCTGTTTGCCCTCTATAACACCTCCAGCCTCATTTCCACAAACCCTGCATTTTTCAAAAGCTGTTGTGATTTTTAATGATGAAAACCCAGAGTCCTTGAAGGTGTGTTGGAGAAACTCAAAATGAGAGCATCCGATAAGGGCAACAGCTACATCTTCCTGTCTTTGCTCAGCTTGATTCCTAATCCTAGTGTTTAGTCCAGACCTTACTGCATCAGGTCTTCTGGACAGCACAATATTTGGAAAGAAAGTGATAGCATGCAATAGTCTCACTGAGCAAAGCAGAAAAGAATCCAGCTGGTATGAAAAGACAGTTGTAATTTTGTTTGCACATACTGTTAACTAGCTTCTCCCGAACAGAAAAATAAAGCTGAGAATTGTTTTCAGCATAAAATTAAGCATTTAGCTCAGTTTCTTCCATAGCTATATAAAGGATTACTAAATTCCTTACAATTCCTGGATGCTCAAAGGTCAAACTGTTTAAGCAGATTCTCTGTAGTGAGTTCTGTCATGTTTTTCTGTTGGAAAAGGCAAGATTTTTGATGTAAAACATTTTCCTGATCATGTGCATGTGAGGACGCTGAGTTGAGGTAAATACAATAAAGGATGCATTCAGAGCGTGTGCTTTCCCTCTGGTTAATTTCTGGATCTGCGTTAGCCCACTGAAGGCAAAAGTTGCGTTCCACTATGTCTCATCTTGAGGCTGTGCAGGAGTGTGGCGAGCGCAGCCACACCTTGTACAAATTGGACTCAGACGCCTCTTCCTCTTTTTGTTGCAGAATGGTAGGTTAAACTGTATGGCCTGCCTGGGTGGAGGGACAGAAAAATTGAACCTTCTGTCTTCTCGGGGTGCCCAACATTTTTTTGGCTGGGCGGCACTGTTGTTCTCGTCCATGCAGAAATTTGAAGTGCCTTCTTGGACCGTTAATAAATCTGCCACTGCTGCTTAGAAAGGGCTGCAGTCGGTTGTTCCCATGTTTTGGGAACACCATCGTAAAAGCGAGCACACCTTGTGAAGCTGCTCTCGGGCTCTCAGGTGTGGCAATGGGCTGGACCGAGTCATGGGCCGGGCAGCTGTGGGCCGCAGCCTCGCCTCTGCCTTCCCCCACAGCTGGGCACTCCCTCTCCCCTCCTGGGAACAGCCATCCTACCTGTATTTTGCAAGATTAAATTAAACCTGTGGTCCAGCTTACCACGCTGGTGGGTGACTGATGGTACCAGCAAAAGGATGGATCCCGGATTGTCCCTGCTGATAGCGAGGGATCTCCATCTGGTTTCAGCCCACCACGTAACCTCACTCTTGCTCCCACTCACGCTATGGCTCGTCACCCTGTACTTGGCAGTATTTGGGGTGTATGGTATGTGTATAGGGTATACATGCCATTTGTGCCTCTTTGGAGGGACTTCTATATCCAAAAGCAGCAGCAGTTTCCTGGAAGTTTTTGCCCTTGCTGGGAGTTATGGGTTGACTTTCTCTGCGTTGTTACCCAGCCTCTGGAGGAGAACGGTGCTAACTGAAAGCTGAAGTGAAACTAATGACCTCAGGGGTTTACATGTCCTGAAGGGTATCTTTCCAGCAAGTGTTTCATCTTTGTGACACACCGTTATACAGGCTGCTGTTTCTAGGGACCATAGTATGGCTCCAGCTGAAACTCTTCCCCTTGAATGCAGTCTGAGGCAAGGATTTTGCCTGAGCTGTTTCCACAGCCAGTTATTATGTTTGCTGCAGAAAACAAGGAAATTATGTCAATTAATAGTCTGGCTGAGTACCTTTGGTGACATCTCAGTGAGCACTGAACAGGCTATTCAGCTGTAATCCTTATCTGCAGAACAAAGTTGCTTTAATTTTATTCAATTTTACAGTGGACTTCTACATGCTGTTAATATATTCATGGCTTTTTTCATTTGCACTGGGCCATTATAACATTTGTTATGTTGGTGTGGCTGATTTTTTTATTCATGTTTTTACTTTCTTTTCCTATGAAGAAATTGTTTGGAATAAGTCTCTTCTGTTATTTTCATAATACTTATCCTACTTCAACTGTCAAAAAAACCCCAATGACATTTCTTTCTCAAGGAGTTTTATTGAGTAGCTTATGGTCAAATCCAAGCTGCCTTTTTGGAGAGCATGTGTCTGTATTTACAGATACTCTCTGGAGCATTCATTACCAATTCCCTCTATTGCATGCATATGCCAGTTACCAGTTTGTTTCATATCTTTATCTTTGCAGAATCTTCTTTTTAAGTGTGGAGGAACTTGTACTGGAGAAAAAAAAGCATCTTGGGAAAATGTAACAGGTGTGGCATGAACTTAACAAAATAAATTGTCTTCCAGCTAGTAAATGAATATACTAGGCAGAAAAAATGAAGGAAGTAAGCAGGCAAAATACTTTGAAAGGCAAATGAAATTGGCGTCCAGTGTGTATGGCTGAGGCCTAGGATATAGGCATTTCTTCCATGAGTTTGACCCGTGCTGGCATTATCCTTGTGTAAATGTGCTGTAAGATGCAAGGAGCGGTTTTGTCCATTGAATTTGAAGAACAAATGCGTACGGTATTGCTGGCTGGGAGTGGCCAATGTGACTGACTCACCCGCCTGGACCAAGGAATTAAAAAGCACTTTTTGTTTTTTTTTCCTTCCGTCTACAGTAATATGCTTTTTTTCTCCCTTTCACCTTCTAGCCTAAACCAACTAAGGGAAGGATGCGCATCCATTGCCTGGAGAATGTTGATAAAGCCCTCCAGTTCCTGAAAGAGCAAAGAGTGCACCTAGAAAACATGGGATCTCATGACATTGTGGATGGGAATCACAGGCTGACACTTGGTCTTATTTGGACTATTATCCTGAGATTCCAGGTAAAGATGTACACGTACACAGATACACACACGTTTGAGTTTTCCATACTTGTTTGTAATACACTCCATTGTGCTTTTTAAGAGTGGAGTGCTCCCAGGCCCTCCAAGGTGATTGGAGTGAAAAGTGCTTAGCATCTGGCAGGATGTGCTCCAGACCTAAGGGGAGAGGATAAATTAGTCTTTGTGGTGCTGCTGATCTGTAGTGGCAGCCAATGGGAGTTTCCTTTGTGGAGAGTCATGTGGTTTTATTTTGAAATTACTAATAAATACGAAGCTTCAGTCATAGACCTATATGCCCTTGCAGACCTAGGAGGAAATGGTATCCTCAGCCGCTCTTCACCTCTGTGGTGATTATGATTAACATGGCTGACTTTGCACTGAAGCGGATTAAGGGTGCCCACAGGAATTGTTTTAGTGTCCCAGCTAAAGGCTGATATTTCTTGTTTTCCAGCAAGTTGCACATTGGTCTTTGCCCTCAGTTAAAAAAGGCTGGAAAGTCCTTTTGCAGAAAGGATAATAAATTTATATAATAAATATATCATTTATAAGAAATAACATAGTAATAAATATTCAATAAATTTAACAATCTCTTAATTTTGGTGTTGCTCAGTGTTTTCCTAATATGAAAGTGTCTGCCTAACTTTCAGTGACAGCAGAGGAACTTCACTGAAGCTATGATATTCTTTGTAAAAAGCAGTGAACTATATCCATAAAACGAGATATATTTGTCCACACGAAGTAAAAAGTGGTTTTCTCCCTGCCCCCCTCCCCTTTGTTTTTTTCTTTTTCCTCTTTTTAAAAACTGGATGATAGCCTAGAATCTGGAGTATAGAGCTGTGATGCTGCTAAGGGCAAATGCTATTTCCTCCAAGCTTGAAGTTCCAAAATTGTTTGCTTCTATGAAACTCCTCATTAGCTTTTGCCTGTGCATCCCCTGAGGAGGACCCCTACCTGCTGCACCCCCTTGACTCCTGTGTGTGCTCGGCATCCTGTAGGAGACAGGGTGAAACCATAATACTGTATAGGGCAAGGTTTGCCTTGACAGTTGGAAATAAATTTTCTTGTGGAGTTTAAACTGTTTTGTCAATGGACTAAACAAAGAGTAATCCTCCAGTAAAATAAGGGCAGATGAAGCTTTCATTTGACATGAATGCTCTTAAATGAGGAAAAGCATTCATCTACTTCCACCCTGCCTGTCATCATAGATCTCCTTTGTTACTTATATTCTGTTATAATTCCTTTCATCTTTTCAAAAAAGCCAAATACTATGTTTTCTCAGAGAAATATTTAAACTTTCTATGTTAATTTTAGATCCAAGATATCAGTGTTGAAACTGAGGACAACAAGGAGAAGAAATCTGCTAAAGATGCTTTGCTTTTGTGGTGCCAGATGAAGACAGCTGGGTGAGTGTGGATTAAGTGAATATCTCTAAAGCTCTTACAGCATTTTGAGTTTTCATTGAAATAATTTTAAATGGGCAACCACATATCTCTCCTTAAGTGGATTCAACCAAGAGAAGTGAATTGATGTTTACAAGTCAGAAAATTCTGAATTTATTATAATGATGCTGTGCGATAAACATACCAATCTGATAATCCGTGAATAGATAGTAATATGCTGACACTTTTTCACCCTGGTCTGAAGAAGTAATGGTGCTCCATATGTTTGCCACCAACTTTTCCCTCTTTTCAGATATATGGAAATATTTCTACAATGTCTTTCTCTGACAGTAACCTTCTTGCATAGTTAAATATCCCTGTGTAGAGATTCAATACGTTTCCCCCAGGAAACTTGGATGTCCCTCTGACGACTTGGGGCACTTCAGTTTTATAGTGGCACTTCATCTTCTTCTTCCAAGAACTCTTATGGAAGTGGTTTGTGAGTAGCCTGAAATTTTTGGAGACTTGCAAAATACCCAGATCACCGAACAAATTAGTTTTGCATTTATGTACCCATTGGGCACAAAGCTGGCTATCATACGTGCTTCGTTTAGAAGTCAGATGGTGACTAGGGTCAGTCCTTGAAGATGCCTTGGGACAGCAGACGATTTCATGGAAAACTTAATGTATCACCACTCCTGTGGCACCTGCAGCCATCAGAAAAGGTTTTACTCAGCTCTGTTCCTCCAGCTGTTCCTGCTCTTCTCTTGAACTTGGTATTTTGAGTACCTGAAAATAATTCTTTGCCAGCAGCTAAAGCAGGAGCAGGCTTTAGACTTGCAGGGATTTGAAACCTCACAGGCTGCAGGTTGGGCAGCAAGTTACAAAAAGTAACTTAAAGTGATTGCTGTGGGGTGTACAAGAGTAAATGAGATGCAGTTATCTCTAGTGTCAGTCTCTGATTAGAGAACAGTCATTCATGATGATAGATCGTCCGTCGTGGGATAGTAATATCCCACCCTTAGGTTTACAATAAATATGCCACTCTTGCAACCAGCTTTTAGTGACAGAATGTGCAGAGCTGCAGCAGGGATGCTATACTGATTATGCTCTCTTTGTTTTTTTTTTTTCTGCCAGTTACCCCAATGTCAACATTCACAACTTTACAACAAGCTGGAGGGACGGCATGGCTTTCAATGCACTAATACATAAGCACAGGTATGGGTTTTGAAAGCTTGGGCTGTTGCAGAGTGCAGTGGGTTTTGCAGTTACCTTGCAGCTTGATTTTAAAATCTGTGGAGAGGAGGAAGTTGAAGAATTGCTGAGAGTTTTACAGCAACTTGCCTTGCTTTAGAGCTTTACAACTCTTGCGGTCACTGTGAGCTCATCTGGGCAACAGCTTCTCACATCACAAGTCAAAACAGGTTGCGTTTGGTTTCAAGAGAATAAATTGTGCACATGATTGTTTTAGTTTGTGACTGACCAGGTTGGAAGAAAAGTTCTTGTACCTTATTGAGTAACTGATGGTCGGGTCTGGTTACCTAGAGTTCAGGGGTGGGAGGTGAGGACCACACACAACAGCAGCCTGAAGGAGAAAGAAATCTCAGCGCAGGGATGGCAAAATCTGGTGCTAGACTGCCATGGCTGGGGATGCTGCTCATCGGCAAGCTCAGGTGAAGTTACTGGGGCAGCTTGCATGCTTACATGGGCATGAGGAGGGACTGCGTGACCACAACTTTATTCCTTTCTTCTCCAGGGTCACCTTTACTGCTGTTAAGCTGTCCTCCATTTTTTCCCATTGGCTAGGTTCTGCCATGGCATGTGCTAGGCATTACTTCATTCCTTTAATATTGCTGTTGAAATGCACAGGGCTACTGGGCAAGCGAAACCATGGCAGCACGAGGGGCCAGGTTTTCTGAGGATTGCAGATTTCAGTTCATTTCTTATTTGAGGGTGGTTTCACTGTGCTTTGGGAAATCTAAAGAATTTTCCATCCTGTCTAGGCCTGATCTGATTGATTTTGACAAGCTGAAGAAATCAAATGCACACTACAATCTGCAGAATGCTTTTAACCTTGCAGAACAACACCTTGGTCTTACTAAGCTCCTGGACCCTGAGGGTAAGAATTCCTGCAGTTTCAGCACTTCACCACTCTTTGTGGGCTCTTTTCTCCCACCCCTCCTTGTCGCAGGGCACAGCTTTGTAAAAGCTTTTTGTGTTAAAGAGCAGCTGGATGCTGCTGACTCACCTGGTGATACAGCCAGAGAGGGAAGGAGAGAATGCGGGATGTCTCCTGCAGAGGACTGAGCAGCGGTAGCACAAGAGCCCTTAATCCTCTGTTTATTTTCCCCCATCTGACAAGATCACTGGACTGGCTATGTATACATAAAATTATTCCAGTTAGAGGCAACCTTCTGATCTGCTCTGAGAAACACTTTCTGTGAGCTGGAAGGTGAATGATGTGGATTTCAGCCAATAGTTAGCAACTTCTTTCGCAGACTGTCAGTGAGTTTTAGCCTGTGCTTTCATGAGAGTGTGTATGCTCATGCGTATTGGAAGGCACGCTCACAATCCTAGGACAAGAAACTTTCTTGTCACAGGGCAAATAGAGGCTATATGTTTGGGCGAGTTTCTTCTTGCTTATTTTCCAGTGCCTCAGAATTGCTTCAGGAAAGGAAAGAATTTGTTTTCCATCTGTATCTCTCAGAAGGTTTGCCTGGACAGACATACAATTAGGTTTGAATTCCTCTCTCCAAATACTGGTATAGCTTCGAAGTTCTCAAATAACAGTAGTTCTGTCAACTCACACAGACGCTAGAGAAGTTACTTGGCCACACAAGCTGTGGCAGTCTGGAGCCTGACTCCAGGACCCAAAGGCCCTTAGCCCACAGAGGAGTACTTTAACCACAGTCCTCACTAAGACAAAGAGATGAAGGAGCACTTAGTGACAGAGTTCAAAACTGTGCAACACCAAGTAACCCAGAACCAGTCCAAAACTGCTGAATTTATTTCCGATTAGGACAAATCTTAGGAGCTGAACTGCCACTGAATCTATCTCTCTGACTCTTAAATGCATCCTTGTTGCATTATTAGCTTTGTTGTTTTAACCTATGCACTCTCAGTATGCTAAGACAACTATTGTTTGGTTTGCAGATATCAGTGTTGATCATCCTGATGAAAAGTCAATCATCACCTATGTGGTGACATATTACCACTACTTCTCCAAGATGAAAGCTTTAGCTGTTGAAGGAAAACGTATCGGAAAGGTTTGCAAGTTCAAATTATAAATTGTTATAAAGCAGTTGAAATTTTTCTGAGGTTTTTTTTTTTTTTTTTCCTCTTGGGTGTTATTTTTTTAAGAGTCCACTGTATGGTAGTTTGTAGTTTTGCTTTTGAACGTGTTTTGAATGTTAAGTATTCCCATATGACTGTGAGGAGTAGTTAATTTCCGGGTGCCTCGTATCAGAAAACATTTGGCCGCTGTTTTATTTTCCCTTGTTAATTTTGCATCATTGCTGCTTTTCCTTTCTCATTAACTGCTCCTCCCCCTCTGGGTCCTCTGTCTCTTCTGGAGCCCAGAAAAGTCCCTCATTTAAAAAATGTGCAGTCATTCGCTGCCCTTTGGCAAAGTTGTCCCCGTTTTTACAGCTGGCAGACTGAACATGAATCATTTTGTAAGCCTCAGCTCTGTCCCTCTATTGCCGTGGGATCATGGGAATTCACTGCTGAAAAATGCAAAGCCCTCATTCCTCAGGGATCCCAGCCCCTGTGGCACTCAGGAGTGAGTGGTCCGATTCATAAGTCAAGTCTCCCAACAGTTTCTTTTATGTAGCTGGTTGGATTTAAATGACTGAAGAACACTGCCCTTGTTATTCATGTTATGTTGTGCTGCTTGTTGCAGGTGCTTGACAATGCCATTGAAACGGAGAAAATGATTGAAAAATACGAATCGCTGGCTTCCGACCTTCTTGAGTGGATTGAGCAAACCATTATCATCCTCAACAATCGCAAATTTGCCAACTCGCTAGTTGGTGTGCAACAGCAGCTGCAGGCATTCAACACTTACCGCACAGTAGAGAAACCACCCAAGTAATTTTAATCTTAGCTTAAAACAACAGTGGTCTTGTTTTCTTTAGTCAATCATTGATTTTTTTGAAAACAAACACATCCAAGTAATTTTAATCTTGGCTTAAGAATTTATTTTTCTGAAGAAACCCAGATATCATGTTTCTAATTGGCACTCATCATTACGCAGGGCCTGTTTGCTTTATGCTATTCAATGTGCAGATAATAAAAACAAGAATAAAAAGTGTGTTGCCTGCAGGATCTCAGTGTCCTGGATGCTGTCACTTCACTCAGACGCCTGCCTTATGAGTGGTAATAGCATACCATGTTAGTATAGTAGTATCACCAGTCATGCTTGCTAGCAGTGTATAAAACCAGTACACTGCTATTAAAAGAATCTTACTGCTTATCCAAAATCAAGAGGAAATATGTCTGGTTTAGCAAAACATAGCTGTGCTTACTAAAACTGATATAACCAAAACTGTGCAACTTATTTCTGGAAAGTTTCTTTTAGCATTATGATACTGGATCTGTTTATTATTTTTGTCCAATATAAGTTCTAATGGATAATAATCACAATCCAAAACATTACAGAGTATCCAGACATCTTCTAAAATTGCAGTCTATTCCCTAGCACCTATGGAGTTTGTTTATTTCCCAGGCATACAACGCAGGGAAAACAGTGGGAAGAGTTTTATTGACTGCAGCGTGCTTTAAAAAAACCTTCAATTTCTTGAGTTGATAGAGTAAACTAGGGCAATGCACGTAGTAGAATAAAAAAAATGCAGTATTCTGTCCCCCAAGGGGGTTTAGATTTAAACACACAGACAACTGACTTCTGTGAAGTTTCTTTTGCTGTTTGGCCCAACTGGTTCCAGGGGATGTGTGGGCTATTTCAATTGCTTCCAGCTTCCACACAAGATGAAGGTGTTTATCTGAATGCTCCATTCATAATGTCAACATTTTAAGGAAGTGCTTTATAATACCTTAGTAGCAATGAAAGCTTTATTGTAACTCAGTGGTTTTGCAAAATTTTGTTTAGATTTACAGAAAAAGGAAACCTAGAAGTGCTGCTTTTTACCATCCAAAGCAAAATGAGAGCCAACAATCAGAAAGTATACATGCCCAGGGAGGGAAAACTCATCTCTGACATTAACAAGGTAAACTAAGCCAGCTCCTCCTGTGCAACTCAGGATTTTGTTGTTGTCTTTCAGTCTCTTTCTCAGTATACTTGAGAAGAAACACATTTGCTATCTCCAGCCTTGATGTGGGGGAACACAAGGGATGGGAGAGGTGGGGTGACATTTTCTAATAGCTCAGACTCACTAATCTGAACTGAGTCCCTGGGTATCCTCAGCATCTGTAAGAGCTTCCACACTAGAAAAATACTCAGTCACTCTGTGCAGTTGGTGATGGATCTAGTAGCCCTGCCTTGATCCTCTGGGGTCCTGGCTATTAGAGTTAATTGACAGAAAGTAGTAACATTATGTAGATATTGCAACCCTCCCCATTTGCCCCACTGCCCGCAGTGTGGGAGAGTGAACAAGAGCCATGACCAATGCTGTGGATTCCCTCTCAGGGTTTATGCAGCTATTTTTTATGCTGGTGCAGCTGGCAGAACAGCAGCAGAGCTGACAAGCTCTCTCAAGGATAACAAACAACGTAAAAGTGTGAGCTTTCCTCGTTTGTGTTTGATCATGCTTGGCATTCCCAGAGCAGCTGTTGTGGGTGTCTGCGGCCTCGGTCTGCATCCTAGAGAGCAGTAAACTGCAGGGCTCTCCTTTTCGCATTAAGCCCCATGCCTGTGAATGCCTAAAATACTTGGGTTTCAGGCAGTTTCACATCTGTTAGGATTTAGAAGAACCTAGGGTAGTTTGTGTTTAATTGTGGGTATTTTTATTGCTTGTAAGAAGATCTGAAAGGTGATTAGCTGGCTTTCAACATGCTTCCAAGACTTTTTATTTTTGTAATATTCATGTCATGCATGTGAATAACTTTTGGCTTTGGGGAAAAAAGGACTTGTGTGCACCAGAAGTAACTGAATTCTGGAGTTATTTTCTTTTCCAAAGTGGATGTAATAAAGAACCATTGTATGTTGATTTTAGAGGTGAGAGGGCATGAATCTCTAATTCTCATTTCCTAAAGGAGGAGGATAGAATCTGCTTGTTTGGGAGTAGCACTCAGAATGTTTTTTTTTTTTTGGTTTGTTTTTGGTTTGTTTTTGGTTTTGTTTTTTTTAACAAGTACTCTCTTACACATTCAAGCCAGGTGGTTTGCTTGGGCTTTGTTGGAGGCAAAAACCAAATGAACTCAAGAAAATGTATCTGAGAGAAACAACTCGTGTACTCCTTGGTCAGAAAAATAAATGAATGAATTGAGAACAAATTTTAAGTCATGCGCTTAAGTTAGCAAACAAGGTGTAAGGCCAGCCAATGCAAACCAGATTTATTGGCATATAAATAAAAAAGCCAGTTTTGTGAAACTTGGCTGTAGTGACTTCAGTCCTGATTTCATGTAAAGAAGATGTGATTTATCATAATCCTACAAGAATGTGTGTTTAGAAGACGCATGTTTTTTCTCCACATCTTCAGGCTTGGGAAAGACTGGAAAAAGCTGAACATGAAAGAGAACTGGCACTGCGAAATGAGCTCATCAGACAAGAGAAACTGGAACAACTTGCACGCAGATTTGATCGCAAGGCAGCTATGAGAGAGACTTGGCTGAGTGAAAATCAACGTCTCGTTTCTCAGGTGCTGCTTTCAGAGATTGTCTGTGTGACTAAAATGATTCCCATGAGTAATTAAAGGATACAGTTCTTGCAAAGAGAACACTTCCTCCCCTATGCCTCATATTTTACTGAATTATGTATATTTATATTTATTGTATGTATGTGCAAATGTATATTTAGTATGTGTGTGTATGTACTGTATGTCCTATCTTTAATGCATTTGGGATATTCCTTCCTTGAATCTACCAGTCTGTACTCAGGAGATATTGATGTGGAAATATCTATGCACAGTCAAGATTTTCTTTATCTGAATATTTCGGTCAATTCAATGGAATTAGCCCAGGAAGTAATTGTATTTTTTAATATTAGAGATGACTTAAAAAATATCCAAAGCCCCAGCCTAATCCTGATGGCCACCATGATTCTTGCCCCAAAGGCAGTAAATGATATCTCTGATTTTATCAGTGGTTCTCTGGTTATCAGAGGTATCTCTGATTTTATTAAAGAATACTTTTCAGAGCAT
This sequence comes from Buteo buteo, assembly GCF_964188355.1. Classification (NCBI taxonomy): domain Eukaryota; kingdom Metazoa; phylum Chordata; class Aves; order Accipitriformes; family Accipitridae; genus Buteo; species Buteo buteo. The sequence goes on from NC_134179.1 coordinate 10,466,450, forward strand.
TTTGAGATCCTAGATTTGCTAGCAAGTGTATTCTGCACAATCAGAAATCATGTTATGAGCAGTAGGGCTTTTCTCCTCAGCAGGCATGGCTGAAGAATCATCTTTGTCTTTACAGGATAATTTTGGCTTTGACCTTCCAGCAGTAGAAGCTGCAACAAAGAAGCACGAGGCCATTGAAACAGACATTGCAGCATATGAAGAACGAGTCCAGGCTGTGGTTGCGGTTGCAAAGGAGCTTGAGACTGAAAATTACCATGATATCAAACGCATTACTGCAAGAAAGGACAATGTTATACGCCTATGGGAGTATCTCCTGGAGTTGCTCAGGGCACGGAGACAGCGGCTAGAGATGAATCTTGGTCTGCAAAAGATTTTCCAGGAAATGCTGTACATTATGGACTGGATGGATGAGATGAAGGTAGGTGTTTAGCCATTTAAGAATGTAGCCCAAATATTCTGGAGAGGTGTAGATGTCCTTTTCTGTAAATTTTTAACATTCATTTTGCCCCTCTGGCTTAATAGACAAATGCAGAAGATCCACATTCAAGAGCAGTGAACAAATTCCTTATACCTTATGATGATTTAAAAAAAATAAAGATTAAAAACAAGTAAGGAGAAAAAACAAGGTCGCTCCTATAAAAAGCTACTTTTCAGCTTCGTGCCTCTGTCATAAAGGCCAGAGGCTTTGGTCACAGTGCTTGGGTAAGGATGACGATTTTGGTGAAAGGGACTTAAATAATCTCTCTTCATCACAATTTACATGGGGAACAAGTCACCTCTTCACCTCTGTGTTTTAAAAAGCATGAATTTCTTCCTGTCTGTTCTCCTGGGATCTGGGAAAGGAGAGGACCATGACTTTATTCTCGTCCATCAGCCAGCAGAACTTGGAAGCTGTTGGAGGAAAGATAGATGTGTGTAGCTCAGTGGCAGCTCACAGCACCTGGACTGAGTGCTTTTCATTGGTCCTGCTGAGCTAACTTAGCTTCTCATCATCCTAGACTTCAAACTACATTAAAGAGCAGTCAAGTTCTTCATGGTTGCCAGTGATTTTAAAAATATTGGCTCAAATTCTTACCAGCCATGTCTCCATACGTTTGAAATAGCTCTCCTTACAGCCCTGGAGTTTTTCTGGACTTAAATCAATGTAACACCAGAGAACAGCGTAATGCCTGGAGTCACTGAGAAACAAACATCTTGTGGCCTTCAGCCCATTTTACTTGTCTTTTACATTTTGATAGGTGCTTCTGCTGTCGCAAGACTATGGCAAACATTTGTTAGGAGTTGAAGACCTGTTGCAGAAACATGCTCTTGTGGAAGCTGACATTGCTATTCAGGCTGAGAGAGTGAGAGGGGTCAATGCATCTGCTCAGAAGTTTGCCACTGATGGAGAAGGTAACTAGCAGCCAATGTGTCCTTCTTTGTATTAATTATGTATGAGGTTATCTATAAGCCTCATTAGTTCTGCAAGGCACGTTAGGTTAAATTCAGCACCAGAATAAGAGAATCCAGCTTCGTTTGTTCCTTCTTTACTGACTGTGTCAATGATTAATTTGTCCAGGTATCTGCTCAAGAATTAATTGTGGCATAGTGTTTTGCATGGGATGTCACACTTCTGACCAGCAGCTGCTGTATCTTTGTAATAGTCACCATTAGTTCCCCATTCTGTGTTTCTAATGCCAACAATACAAATTATTGGACCCAGTCTGATATTGTCCCAATTTATGCTAAATAAAAGCAATTCCACTAAACCAGTGTCATTAACTAGAGTAATTGATGTTGATGTTGTACAGTTTTGTGTATGAAGCTGGTATAAATCTGGAGTAGTGAATTTTGTTTCACTGAAAACAGTCATGAATATCTTCCCTTTCGGGTTTTTGTCTTTATGCAAAGAACAGTATTTTCTGATCTGTGTTATTGTATGGTGGAGCTTTGATAGCTCACACTCACTTTCAGGAGACTAACTATGAATTCTTTTACATAAACTTTGTAGATGGAACGAACAGGAATTAAGACCCCTGTGTATGCCCCAGCGGTAGAGATGAAAATGAATCAGTCCGAGTTGTAATGTACATTCTCTTATCTGAACAGGTTACAAACCATGTGACCCGCAGGTTATCAGGGACCGTGTCGCTCACATGGAGTTCTGTTACCAAGAGCTGTGCCAGCTCGCAGCCGAGCGCCGGGCCCGCTTGGAGGAGTCTCGGCGCCTCTGGAAATTCTTCTGGGAAATGGCTGAGGAAGAGGGTTGGATCAGGGAGAAGGAACAGATCCTGTCATCTGATGACTATGGGAAGGACCTAACCAGTGTTGTCCGTCTCTTGAGTAAACATAAGGCGTTTGAAGACGAAATGAGTGGTCGTAGTGGCCACTTTCAGCAGGCGATAAAAGAAGGTGAAGACATGATTGCGGAGGAGCATTTTGGGTCTGAGAAAATCAGAGAAAGAATTAAGGATATCCGGGAGCAGTGGGCTAACTTGGAACAGTTATCTGCCATTAGGAAGAAGCGCCTGGAGGAAGCCTCTCTCCTTCACCAGTTCCAGGCTGATGCTGATGACATTGATGCATGGATGTTGGACATCCTCAAAATTGTCTCCAGCAATGATGTTGGCCACGATGAATATTCTACTCAGTCCTTGGTCAAGAAACACAAAGATGTGGCTGAAGAGATTGCAAGCTACCGGCCAACCATTGACTCACTTCACGAACAAGCAAAGGCCCTACCACAGGAACACGCTGGATCTCCAGACGTTCAAGGCAGATTGTCCGGAATAGAGGAAAGATACAAAGAGGTTGCTGAGCTGACTCGGCTGCGTAAACAGGCTTTGCAGGATACCCTTGCTCTTTATAAGATGTTCAGTGAGGCAGATGCTTGTGAGCTTTGGATTGATGAAAAGGAGAAGTGGCTGAATAATATGCAGATTCCAGAGAAGCTGGAGGACCTGGAAGTGATCCAGCACAGGTGAGAATGGCTTTACCAGGAAGTTTGGGGAATATTGGGTGGAAGTTTTTTTTACACCGGCTACCTTTGTCAGCTTGCCGGTGGCTCAGATTCTCTAATGCCTGTGTGATCTTTTTTTGTTTGTTCCCTCCCTCCCCCCAGATTTGAAAGCTTAGAACCAGAAATGAACAATCAGGCATCCCGTGTTGCAGTAGTGAACCAAATTGCTAGACAGCTAATGCACAGCGGCCATCCAAGTGAGAAGGAGATAAAAGCACAGCAAGATAAACTCAACACAAGGTAAGTGAAGGCCTCATGCTCATGAACATGACACTGGCTGAAACAAGTACAGTGGGGTCATTTGCGTTTCTTAGATGTGTTTTTTAAGATATTCTGATACCGTTACCTGAAGTATCTTCAAGGTAGGCCTTTAAAGCTTCAGAAGGAAAAAGAGCTGTGTCTTTCAAATAGTTGGTTAACAGATGGAGTTTTGCTATTGGCTTCAATCAGGTCCTCCTGAGTGTATCAATACCTTGATTTGAGAGCTGGAAATTTAATGATAAAAAAGAAACCAATATAACTTTATGTAAACTCACTCATTTTTTGGCTTCAAAATAAACCAAGAGAGTACATTTAGTGTGAAAATTAGATGTAACTAGCAATTTTTCATGTGAGGAAATATTATATTTTTAAGGACTCAGTGTTACTGGTACTTGTCATATTATAATATACGCCATAGCTTGGTTAATGGTTGTTTTGCTAAAACTATTGATGATGTGGGAAGGACTGAAAAAAACATGAATAGTTAGGTTATTTCATGGCTTACCAAGGTAATATGAGCAACTGCTCACTCAGCAATGTTGCCATATCCTTTTCACTTATTATACTCAAATCTCAATTTCTCTGCTTTTCTCTCCTCACAAATTTCAGATGGAGCCAGTTCAGAGAACTGGTGGATAGGAAGAAGGATGCTCTGCTCTCTGCCCTGAGTATCCAGAACTACCATCTTGAGTGTAATGAAACCAAATCCTGGATCAGGGAAAAGACCAAAGTGATCGAATCCACACAAGATCTGGGTAATGATCTAGCTGGAGTGATGGCCCTGCAGAGGAAGCTGACTGGCATGGAACGTGACCTGGTAGCCATTGAAGCCAAGCTAAGTGACCTGCAAAAAGAGGCAGAAAAGTTGGAATCAGAGCATCCTGACCAGGCACAGGCTATCCTTTCACGGCTCGCAGAAATCAACGATGTGTGGGAAGAAATGAAGACCACCCTCAAGAACCGGGAAGAATCCCTTGGGGAGGCAAGCAAACTGCAGCAGTTCCTGAGAGACCTGGATGACTTCCAGTCTTGGCTATCCAGAACGCAGACTGCAATTGCATCCGAAGATATGCCAAACACGCTGACAGAGGCTGAGAAGCTGCTCACTCAACATGAGAATATTAAGAATGAAATCAACAATTATGAGGAAGATTATCAGAAAATGAGGGATATGGGTGAGATGGTGACACAAGGGCAAACTGATGCTCAGTACATGTTCTTACGGCAGCGCCTACAAGCTTTGGATACTGGATGGAATGAGCTTCACAAAATGTGGGAAAACAGGCAAAATCTCCTTTCCCAGTCTCATGCCTACCAGCTATTCCTCAGAGATACCAAGCAGGCAGAAGCATTTCTTAATAACCAGGCAAGTGGTCAAGATATACCTTATTTCATTTCTACAGGTTGGCACCATATACTGCAGGCAATTAACAAACAAGATCATTTGGTAGGAGAGCTACCAACAGATAAATTGACCTTTTTTTAACTATAATTTGCTTTTTGTATTTTGCTTCTAACTGTTCGTGGGAGGCGTTTCTTTTCATATGTGGTGAATCTGTTGTTGGAGCAGACAGCATAGCCTGAGTGTAATACTTTTATCTCTCTGATTTATGCTTTAATCACAGGAGTATGTTTTGGCGCACACAGAAATGCCCACTACCTTGGAAGGAGCAGAAGCTGCTATTAAAAAACAGGAGGATTTCATGACCACGATGGATGCCAATGAAGAAAAGATCAATGCAGTTGTAGAGACTGGCAGGAGGCTAGTTAGTGATGGGAACATTAACTCTGATAAAATCCAGGAGAAAGTGGACTCTATTGATGACAGGTAAGGTCAGAATGATGGCGGAATGTAGCTGTTCATACTTTAATTCTGTTCTCTGAGAGATGACCTTTTACCAGAATCCGAAGGCAAAGTAACATGTTAGAAAATGTCTGTTGCAGAATGTTTTCTTTGTCCTGTGGAAAAATAAGAACTGTAATGTTTAAAAAATGTGCCAGGCTAATCTTAATTACATATTACCTCTCCCATTTTCTAGAGACTTACTAGGTAATGAGCTCACTACCCAGAATTTGGCTATATGAGTATTGCTGTATAATTCTTGGAGTATTAACAGACTTTATATTATGGTGGGAGCTGTAGCAGTTGGCTATACCTGGTTCCACAAGTCTTACTTTCCTCTGCTACCTCCTAGCTGATTTAATGATAATAATGTATTCCTGTCCTTCCTCTGAGGAAGGAATGTGGCTCTTCAAGAGGGTAATTAGCATTGTATCTACCCCACCCGCTTGGTTTTGATCGCCTTTTCCAACTTGTCTGGCCCTTCTGAAATCAGATTAGGAAGCATTGGTACAAGGGTGTCTTTCATCCTAAAACAAGTCTTTTGCTTTGTCTCTTTAGCTGTGACATGGATGCTATAGAACATTAAGAGCTTCTTTTTCTTAGAAAACTAAATGTTCAGTTTTGATGGCTATGATTCATGCTTCTTTCTGCTTTTGGTTTGTATAGTAGTGGAATCTTTCAAGGCACTTTTCAATCATGAGTATCAGAACACAGCAGTAAGCTCATACAGAATTTTTATGTCAAATGTTACTGATGACCCTTCTGTCAGATTTGCATCCTCCCACAGCCAGTAAGCTCGGAGTTATCCAGATGCCTTTACCTCCAAGGAGAAACTGAACTGAAGAAGTTCAGAAAATGTTGCGCCTTTCCTGTTTTGGCAAACAGGTCCTGCTGTGTATGCATCCACTTTAGCTGTGGCTCAATGGCTTCAAGAAGGGCGAATATTCCTGTTCCTAGAGCTTGCTGAGGGCCTCTGAGCCCTGTGACAACCTAACTCTGAGGATACCTTACGTTTGCATTCTCTCTCTAACCAGCTTGACTCTCTTTAGATCCCAGTTAGAATGTGCGAAGGCCAGGAAGAGGATATCATATGAAAGCCATCAAGGTGAAAGCTAGGAAATGGACTTTCCTTGTTTACTCTCTCTGACTTGCAATGTCTTCAGCTGTAAGTTTTCCCATCCACTTGCAAAAGCAGGAGGACTTGATCCTGGCCTTCTGGTCAGTTGTCGTCTTTATTAAAATATTAAAAGATAGCATCCAAGGATATAATAGCAAATGGTCAGCTGCTTCTTGCAGCCCTTTCTGAGGCAGCTGGAGTGGGAGACAGCTTCAGCCTCTGTCCTGTGTGCTCTGTAGAGAGGTTCCTGCTGCCCCGGCTGTGGTGCTCTGGTCACCGTTCCCCCTCAGTGCAGCTACTCCTCTGTGTCCCCATTGTCCTGTGGCACCCCAGCTGGCCACCTGGGCTGTCCTGCCTGTGGGATGTGTGCTGGAATTCCTCCTCTGAATGGCAGGCAAGTCCTAGAGACTGTATTTTTTTAAGCCCACTTTTTTCCAACGCGTTTCCTCAATTCCAAAGCTATTTATGCAGAGCACTGCAAAAACCATCCGGTGCGCTGCTATTCAGGAAATCCGTGTGATTGCTCTCTGAGTCTGTAAGGCTGATAAGCCTCAAGAACAAAGCCTTAGGGCTGGGTGTAGTGGGAGTGGTAGCAAAGGAAGCTTCTTTGGTTTTACAAAAAATTGCTCTCCCAACCGAGCTCCACCTGGATGTATAACAAAGGACCAAAACAAACAAGTACAAATATGTGCAGTGGCTCCATACTTCCCATATGGAGCTCTTTGTAGTTTTTAGTATTGTTAATAGTGTTTTTTACAGTCATGCTTTCAAGCTGTTCCAGAGGAGACCCTGCTGTCCATTGGTACAGCAGACAGACCCTGCCCTAAAATGGTTACCATCTAAATAGACATGGTAGGCATCAGGCTAAGGAAGGAGAGGAGAGCACAGAAGCAGAGTGGAGCTCTGCAACAGGAGATAAACACTTCAGCACAATCTTTTAGTGCAGTTCTCAGGGAAGACTAAATGGGATTAAAGAAATGGAGAAAGGGTAAGGGAAGGAGAAGACGGATTTGAATAAAACTATCACTAGCTAGATTTTCCAGCTAGGAAAGAAGCTGTTCTCCCCAGTGCAGTTGTCCCTGCTTTGATGACTTCTGCTGCTGTTTCTGCCAGCCAGAGGGGAAGTGTTTTCTCCTCCATTTTCTCTTGGAAGAGTGTAAGGGGACTGCCCTAGTCTGTGTGCCTACACATGGCCTCTTTGATTCTGCAAATGAGTTTTTAGTTTAAAGACAGTGGCAGATCTGAGATTGTGATCTGGGTCTGGTTTTCATCAACTTTGTATTTGTGCACCTTGCTGCTCAACAGAGAACAGAAGTAATTTTTGTTCTTGCCCATTCAGAAAGGAGAGTGCCTCTTGTTTGCTGGAACAACTAAAGAAGCTAAAAATGCCTTGCATGTTATCTCTGTATTCTTAGCAGGCAGTTGCATTTGCGCTACGTGTAATATCTATTATTCCTGCACAGGCTTTGAAACCCACAGGCTTACAGTTAAACCACAAGTGATTTTGTCAGTTTTCAGCATTGTTAGCATTCTCAGGGGCCTCTGGGGAGACAGCATGGGAACAGTGTGGCAAATTTTGGTGCTCTGCTCTTGGATTAATTAGAGTCAGACACCTCCTTGTGCTGAACAGATCCTACTTTCCTGTTTTAGATTCTTCATAAAGTTCCCACAGAAGGAAGATGCCCCCATGTTTTAACTGACTACAGTATGTTCCCTATCCCCTCTTTTACCATGCAGGTCTGGCTTAGCTTGGACATTTGAATCTGAGGTTGCCTCTTCAGTATATGCATAGGGAAGCCCATTTTTAATGCAGCCCTAGACACTGCTATGGTGTAAGTCGTATATGTGATTATTTATGGGAACAGGCAGATGAATTCAAAGTAATTCTAAATAATTAGTCTGCAGAGCAAGCTCTTTAATGCAAATGTGTGATCTTCTTCCACAAACTGTTTTAGCAAATTAGTAAGAAGCAGTCATTGACAACCTTAAGTGTGACAGGGTCTGAGTTTCTGGCACTTCTCTGCCATGTGCATCTCAGAAGAGCAGGATTTTAATAGTTATGATTGCAATCAGCAGTTGAACAGTAAGCTTTGCACTTTTCTCCACCCTCCAGTGATGGCCAAGTGCTTGTAGCCTTCAGCAGAGCTGCAGTCCAGCCTGTCCGCTGCCCTGACATGCCTGGTTGGCTCAGCTGGGGCCTCTGCACTCGCGGCAAGGGAAGCAGGATGAGCCTCCTTAGCACCACACTTCTAGTATCTGGATAAAAATTTGTATTACGAAGGGTTCTGTTCTGCACTCTGCTTGTTTATTCTATCTAAAGACCTTCTGATGTACTGGTAGTAGAGAGTGGGAGAAGCTTTGTAGTGGTAGGGGTGGTTATGTACAGAAAATTCTAAAATCTCTGTCACTGGAACTTTTAAAGAATTTAGGGAAACATGAACAAGGAATTAATAATGTTTAGATATAGCCAATCTGGCGCAGGATAACAGATTAAATGACTTCTTAAGGCCCTTTAGTCCTATAAAAAAATGCCAATTCTGTGATGAAAATACAGGAATTCTGGCCTGTTCCAGCAGTGTCCATCCTCAAAATACTACTGCCACATCTTCAACTATCCAGTTTAAACCTTGCTACAGTTCAGCCCTGTTCTTCAGAGAATACTCATCTTTCAGTCTCACTCCAGGTCATCTTAGACAACCAAACAACCTTTTACAGTTAAATAGCTCTAAGCACCAAAGATCATATTTGTTATGCTGAGGACAAAAAAAAAAAAAAAAAAAAAAGCAAGCTATGTTGTCATCTGTTTTTGATATCCCTGCATGGTTTCCCTTCAAAGTTCCTGAAGTTAGTATTTCCAACACTGTAGGAGATACTTTTGTTAGTTTTTTAAACTCAGCTTTTCTTAACATAAGAACTTGTCTACTTACTCTTAACTCTATTCAAATAAGTGTCATGAAAATTCTCCTTTTAATTTCACTTGTGTCCTCTCCAGAATACATAAGTCTACAATGTAATCTAGCCTTAAATCTATTAAATCATCATTATAAAATCATCCAAGCAATTCCTTGCTTCATTTTAGCAACCTGAGTAATGCACTGTGTTTGCCCAGGCATATAAAAACCAGCCAAGAAAGAGTGGAATCTAACCCAGTGATGTTAGTTATGTTATAGAGATTTTTCCTAAGGCACAATTTGTGCATCCTTTCCTTTGTGCTCTCTCAAATAACCCCTGTAAAAACTTCAAGATTACCTGGCCTTGGACTCCAGCTTCTTGCTTTGATGTTTACATATGTTTTCCTTGCCATCTGATCTGTAAATCAATTTTCTTGACCTACAGCTACATAGATGCTGCTTGCTTGGTTATTCCGAGGAAGCTGTTGAGACAAAAGAGAAGCAATTTGTAGTCCTGTAAAGGGTTTTCTCCTATTCTTCTGCCTACAGACCTTTTGCTTTTATGTAAAATGTACCCCTCAGTATTCCTTGTGTTTCTGAAGTCACTAAATTCATGCCAGAGCGCTTGCTCTGGTAACATTGTAGATAAGGAAAAGTGGTATCTTAATCCAGTTGTTGTCATCAACATGTAATTTATAGTCTTATAGAATATCATGAGTCTCTGGAGATTTCCACTAACATGGATCTGTTTAGCTATTGCCGGTATGTGCTGAGATCATCTTATAAATTGCCATCCTTCAAAATAATTTCCAACTCTCTATCCCTATTTATCTTTGGTTACTACAAAGGACAGCAATTTTGCACTTTAAGACCATGTACAGTGAAATATGAACAAAACTAACACAATGAGCAGTAAATAAAAATTACCTTCTTTACCTTGCCTCCTCCATCTAAATTGCCTCATAAATAATGAAAGTACTGAAGGACAGGGATAACTACTCCAAATTAAGCATTAGTTAAAAACACGTTCAGAGATACCTTGGGATTGAGCTCTTCAGGCACCATGTCAATTTGAAGAACCCACCAAGACCTTTGGGACTGCCAGCATGACTCATCCTTCAAGGGGAAACCAGTTATGAATTAAAAATAGGGCTTCTAGACTAACCTTTTCTTTTCTTTTGTCTACTCAAATGCTCTGAAAAATATGTTCCAATGTGCATAAGGCTTCTATTTGACGAAACACACAGGTGTGTCACATGCATTGTTAAATACAGCATTTGGAGGGTCATATAAATCACTCCAGCTTTGTTCAGGAGAAAGAAGTGCTGAGCTATAGCAAACACATATTATAAAGACCATTAAAGCAAGTATACGCTTTGCAAGAGCCACATAACATGCAATCTTGTTGTTGCAATTTTGCAGATAGTTTACTTATGGTTTTTGGCAAACAGTCTGAACTTTCCTGTGGTCTTGAAATTAGTGGGCCAAATTCTGTACGTAAGACTTGTGAAACCCTGCGGACTTAAAAATTTTCCCTGTGTATTTAACTGGTCGCAAAAACAAGTAGATGCTGAGCTTAAGTAAGCACATTAAATAACACCTGCATATCTGAGCTTCAAAAATGTCCTTCATTTGAAAGGCAGAAGAAGACACACACCACATACTTATTCAATACATGTATCCCAGGGAGGCTGTAGAAACGAACAAATGACAGTTTTGCATGAAATACCTATTTCAAGTCTTTTTTCTCTGCTGTTTTGTTTTTTTGTTTTTTTGTTTGTTGGTTTTTTGTTTTTTTTTTCTTTTGACTAGACATAGGAAGAACCGTGAAGCAGCCAGTGAACTTCTGATGAGACTGAAAGATAACAGGGATCTTCAAAAGTTTCTTCAGGATTGTCAAGAGGTAAATTATGTCCTTTCACTTTTATTGCTAAAAGCTGCATCCTGCAGAAGAGCATTCTTACCCTTGTATTTTGAGGACTGGAATTCTCAGCATTTTGCAATCAAGTCATCCAGTAGTATTTAGTATGGTGTAAACAATTGAAAAAAATCCCAGACCAAAACCCTGCAAAAATTAAGCTGTTTGTTTTGTTTTTTTTTTCTCATGAACTGAATTTCCGTTCGACATCTAAGCTAAAGACAGGGAAAATTGCCAAAAGCAGTGAAGATTTTCTGCTGTGGTATAAATTAATCATGTGGAATGTGGTGGGATTAGCACTGAACTCTTAAGAATTTTGTCTACAGCTGTATATATGTATGTGGCCTGGTGCAGGAGATTTCAAGTGATTTCTACAAAACATTAGTCAGAAGAATAGGAAGTTAGGAGTAAGAGGGGAGCAGGATTAAACTGGATCATTTTTAATGTGTTATTTATCTGATAGTTTGCATGTGTTTAAAATTGTTAAGTACTATAACATTTAAAAAAAAGAAATCCTTTCCAGATTTTGTAGTGTCTTACATGGACCATTTACACTGAAGGTAACATTTTAAAGTTAGGAATAATCTTATTCCTAGCATGTGGAATTAATCAAGTAATTTTCAGGTTATTTCATGAAGTACTGACAGGTACTAAAGAGCCTTGCCTGTGAGGTGCATAAAAACTAGCTATCCTTATCTGAAGTCTGCAAAGAGACCTATGACGAAGCTGTGCTTTTCAGTTCAAGAGTCAGTACATTAGCTGCAGATCTTATCCAGCTACAAGAGACTGGAAGTCACTGCAGTGTGTCTGAACGGAATTGCTCACAGCAGAGATTTCATACAAGAAACAAAACAAAATGACTATCAAAAAACTGGGCAAATGATGTTTACTGCTCAGTTGCCTAGATGCAGTCTGTTTTCCTGCATTGCATAAGCCTAACCATGAACTTGGCTTAAATTGCTCCTTCCTTGGTAGTAAAAACATGACAGATTAGCAAAAATTCTGCTGTTATTAGCAGCAGCTTCTTCCTTCCTCTGTAACATCTCTAGTACAAAAATCCCCCTGGATCTTGGAGCTCTTCTAGCCTCTGTGTCAATGTGGTTGTGTTCCATAGGATCTATTTTTTCCCCTAGATCATTGAAAGAAAAAGGAAAACATAAAAGCTCTAGTGTCTGGCCGCCTGAAAGCCTTTCCTCTCAATTGTTTCTCTCTAGCTACTAAAGCATGGATGTCTCGACTGTATGGTTCAAAGACAGAACTTACAATACCCGAATGTTACAAATTTCTCCAGTCCTTTTTGAGAGGACATTAGCCTTGATGATAATTGAATGGTTGTTTTTTGAGAAGACAGCCATAATGAGACTTAGAATTTGCATTAGCTTGATTACAAAGTGTCTACTGATACCTATGCTGGGCTGGAGGGATTGTGTGATGGAGCAGCACTATCCTGCAGGGTGGAAGGGAGCCAAGGGAATACCTTGCCCTTTGCCTTTTCGTTAGCCCTGACTGAGAAGCTGAGAATTGTTAGAAAACAGATTCAAACCAGTCTCCATTCTACCTGGCAACGATCCACCGGCCTTCCTGCCCACTGCCTTAGGGACAGTTTCCCATCCATCTGTAACTTGAGGAAAGGAAGAGTGTTTTCTGCACTGTGCTCCTTCCCCAGGGCAGCCACTTTCCTCATCGGTCACTCCGTGCTGAAGCATTATTGTAAATGTGGCCTCCTGCCCCTCGCTCCTTCCTGCCTCTGACTCACAGGCGAGCCAGCGAGCAGGGTCAGTGTGCTTGAGGAGGTGGCAGGATAGTGCTCGTAACCCCAGCTCAGCAGTGATAAACCTTTCCTCTGGGTCACAGATGAGGGAAAACACAGCAGATTTTCTTGTTAGTAGTCAGATACACTGTCACAGGTTAATCCTGGGGTGTTGCTTTTTTTGGTCTGTTTCTCGCATTCATAAATATGAATGCATTAAATAAATTAGCTGAGTGAATGAAATAAAGAGTGACAGCAGAAAATCCTGAGAAGAAGAGATGTGATAAATTTTGCCATTTAGTTTTCTTTGACTTCCTGCTCTTTCACAGCTCACCTTCGAAGAGATTAAAGCTGATCTTCCCTGTAAGTGCTTAGAAGTCCCAGCACTGTCTGGGCTAATTTCTCTAGGGACGCCAGAGTGAAAGCGTTTGGCGAGACTCCGAACGTCAGAAGTTTTCTGCCGGTTCACAGAGTGTGCCGGCAGGTTTTGTCATGCAGCGCAGACGTCTATGAACTTTATGCCGCAAGATAGGCTGTGTCAACTTGGGTATTTGCAACGTCTGGGAAGTGCAGCAGCAGTCAGTGCTCTTTCACCTTCCCTTGTTGCTTTGCCAGCTTTACAAGGGTTTTGTCTCTGCATTTCTCTTAGTTCATGCCTGGCTTTCATTGCGGAGTCTTACAGTCTTCTGGGAACTGAGAGCAGAAACAAAATTTTATGGTATAGGTGCAAAGGATAGGAGGAAGCCTAATAGCTAGCTCTGCTGGCATTAACAACTGACTTACAGCTTTCTGGAGAAATAAATACTCCAAGTGTCAATCTGAGGCACTGTTTTAGGGAATTATTGTAGTATTTTTTTAAATCTACTTTTGCACTGAAGATACTGATTTCTAGTGACTATAGTGGTTGCAAAAATCAGATTTTAATAGTCACACCTTAAATGCTTTATTTGTGCTTTCATGTTACCAGAAGGAACATAACAACGTTGCAAGAGTCAGAAATGAGGGTTTTATCCTGACAGCCACTGGCTGCGTACCACCTACCGTCTGTGTCTCGGTTCATCCCATCTGTTAATATGAACGATAACACCTTTCCTTGGGAAGCACTTTTAAATCCTCAGAAGACTTAATGCTGTGGCTGAGTAAAAGCGAACAATGAAAGACAAGCAGTGCAATTTCCAGAGCATAGCAGCTGTCTCGTACCCAGAAAAGCAGGAGTAAAACCATGAATTTTTGGTTATATAGTAATCCTTAATGTAGCCTCTGATTGTTAAGTAGCACAGTAGGCTGTTACAACTGTAAACTTCCCTGCCTACAGGAGTCTTCATTAACATGGGCATTTTTCTCTTTAGACTTGATAGCAAGATCAGATGAGGAGTGTCTCTCATTGCTCTGATAAGTTTTCCCTTTTTGTGGAGCTTAACAGTGCATTTAAGGGATAATTTAAAAGGCTTGTGAATGCTAAATGAATTTATTGCCCTGTATCCTGAGTACATAGCGGAGAATTGGCGAGTCTTGCCCGTGCCCTGTTACTCTTCTTGTCAGGTTGCTTCCTCGGCAGGAAGGCATGCATCGCTGAAGTGGCATTCTAGAAACAAAGCTTAGATTTGTTTTGACATTTTCCGCTTCGGTAGGCGACTCTAAATATGCAGAAAATGAATCTTTTTCAAATTCTATAAACATTCCTGTGAATGTATTTTTTTTATGCACACCTAAGGGATAGATAAAGCAGTCAGACTCACCCTGGGAGGAAATTTGATGTTGGCTGCTATGATCAAATAATTTGCCCTTGGCAAATAAGCTACCTTTTAAAGTATTGTTTTTCTCTAGTGTTGATCTGGAAATTGTTCTCAGTGCCTTTGTATTTGCAGAAAATCAGAATGAAATCAATCTTGGATTTTATATAATGGAAAATGGAAAGTCTTGAGTACCAAAAACCTAGTGGAGATTGGACAAATAAAGGAATTTGTTTATGTAAACCTATATAGAGAAAAGACTATGGGGAAAAGGTACAAATGTGGTGTGAATTAATGGTACAAAACCTTCTCTATTCTTAAGACTTCTGATATGAGTAGAAATACAGAATTTCTCATTCAGTGTTACCCTGAAAAATTTACCTTGGGGCTCTGTTTAATTCTGGAGAGGCTTTTGCATGCCACTTCATTAGTGTGTACTTCTGCAATGTCCTCAGGAAGTCAGTAAGCCTCCACAGGGGTGTGGTGATGACATTCAAGTCCTGGTCCTGAGTAGCACATTGAGTAATGTTGCAAGGGAAAAGCGGCACAAAAATACCCTGTGACCAATAAGTAGGACACATGTGCCTGTTTCTCTTGCTGTTGAACTGGGCGAGACCTGTGTGTTTGATTTTGCTCATCATGAAGCTGATTCCTTTCTGCTTGGGTCATGGGTTATTTATATATCGGAGATGGATGTTTAAATTTGACTGTTAAAGAGGTGGATCCTTGACTGAACCCTGAGTAAAAGCAGTCTCCAAATCTCGCGCAACTCTCCTGTAGAGGCATCTCTTTATCCTTGATCTGGAGGCATTTTGATACTTTGCGTTATTTCACGCTACAATAGTTTTCACAAACACCTGTGTATTTTCTGTTTCAGCTCTCACTCTGGATCAATGAAAAGATGCTTACAGCCCAGGATATGTCCTATGATGAGGCAAGGAACCTGCATAGCAAATGGCTGAAGCATCAGGCATTTATGGCAGAACTTGCATCCAACAAAGAATGGCTGGAGAAGATTGAAAAGGTAACTAAAGAATGTCCAAAAAATGCCCTCATCTTTGTTGAAGATGATTATGCACAGAGATGGGATCTGATCCTCTGTGGAATTGGTTCTTGAATCATCTCTCCAGCTAAAGCAAAAGGAGATTTCATTATTGTAGAATAAGTATCTATCGCATTGTGTCTCCATCTAACCCATTTTATTCCTCATAGATGTTAAACATTTTTTATCCAAGGCATTCTCGCGGAATAGTCATTGGTTGAGTTGCCAATTTAATTTTGTCTAGTCTTTCTTACCTGTTAGGAGGAAGGCATAACCTAGTTTTCATACCCAAAGGGTAAAAGGGGCAAATGTTGTGATTTGAGCTAATAAAGTAGAAGTACTTGCTGGGAAATAACTGAATGTAGACTCCCATGTGGCTGTGCTGGTCTTGATTCATTTGGGACTATAATCAGGCTGCCTTTCCCCATGCAAAATTAGTGCATAAGGTAAAGTACAGCCAGTTTTGTGATTAATTAAGATCCACAGCTCTGTATCAAGTTACTTTGAAGGCTTTAATATGCTGTGATGAGCTGTACTTTTTTCCCTCCATTTCTCATGTGCAGCTCTGGAACACTAAGGAGGTCTCGTCTTTAGCTCTGACAGTGGGTTTCTGTTCAGTGTAAGTTAGCTTAATTGCTCATTTCCTCTCCCACTTTGGCACTCTGTATCCCATTAGAGGCTTTTCTGTGATCTGCAAATAGCAGTACTGTTTAATGGTGTAATTAGAAGGCTGCTCTTAGTACTGGAAGTTCTTTTTTAGTGATGCTAATACATCCTCACCCTTTGCATCTGAAAAATCAGATTGCAGCGAAGTACCAAAGCTGTGTATCGAGTCACAGCTGACAATCATTGTATTAATGTTACCAGTGGTTACAGTTATTAAATGTGATGGGTTGTGAGTAGTGTTCATATCTGAAAAGGTTTTGTCCCTTGTCAGCACCACCCACGTGC
Source organism: Buteo buteo (assembly GCF_964188355.1). Taxonomy (NCBI): domain Eukaryota; kingdom Metazoa; phylum Chordata; class Aves; order Accipitriformes; family Accipitridae; genus Buteo; species Buteo buteo. Next base: position 10,482,954 of record NC_134179.1, read on the forward strand.
AGAGGTAGAAGTATAATTAGAAGTAAGGAAAATATTTCCAAAACTAATACAATCTTTGTAAAGGCAAAAAGATACCTTCAGTCCAAGTGCTCTGCTGGTGCTAGGTACAGGGTTCCTGCTTCCCAAGGAAGATTGTTCCTCTCTGATATTGGCTTAGACCCATGGTAATTGCTGTAACCCTCTTCAGTCACACAGCTCAGTTTTGGTGCCATAAGCACCCTCTCCCAGCATTGGGCTGGGTCTTCATCACTCTCCCTGGTGAAATGGCCCACAGAAACTGGACATACAGCTTGCTCAGCTGCAGCTCCCTCCTCTGCTGTTGCACAGGTGGCATGGAGCAGCCTGCTCCACTCCTTGTCTGAGCAGTGTCCCCAGGAGCTCCCACAAAGGAACATGTGTAGTGGGGAAGAGAAAGGAGGCATTGTTTGACCTTCCCATTATCAAGAAACCCTCTTCCTGGCAACAGATGGACCTGGGAGCTGATGTTCTGGAAGGAGTTATTGGATAATTGGAGATAGAAAATGAGTGGTTGATGCTGCCAGCAGCTGAGGAGTCCTGATTGCTTACTAATCAGAATAATTTAGCTAACGATCTGTGAGAGCTCCTGAGGAGGTACCATTTTGTTGCTCTTTGCTTTGCAGGAGGGAATGCAGCTCATTGCAGAGAAACCAGAGACGGAAGCTGTAGTGAAAGAAAAGCTGACAAGTCTCCATCAAATGTGGGAAGAGCTTGAATCCACTACCCAGACCAAGGCTCAGCGTCTCTTTGATGCAAACAAGGCAGAGCTTTTTACCCAGAGCTGTGCTGATTTGGATAAGTGGCTGAATGGTTTGGAAAGTCAAATTCAGTCGGATGACTACGGAAAAGATCTCACCAGTGTCAACATCCTGTTGAAGAAGCAGCAGGTAAATTGAGTGCAGGTTGCAGAGTGGGCAGACAGCAGATACTTGCACTCAAAGGAACAGATCGGGGATCCTTTCAGTTTAGAAAAGAATGTAATGGCTTTTCTGTCTTCCTGTTCTTTCATGTATCTTTAAGAAGAACCAGAAATACACCCAGAAACAAATCAGACATAAATTTCTTGATACAATCTCTACCTTATACTGCCTTCCTTCCCCACATTAATATCTCTATTCTGTCTCCCGCTGTAGTCCTCCAGTCACCGATCATTCTCTCTCTGTACATGGCTGCCTGCCTATGATTCAAACTTGTCCGAAGCTGGTGGGTCCCTGATTCCCTGCTGTAAAGGCAGCAAGGAGTAGCAAGGACAGCAGGGAGCAGTGAAGCTCTTGTGCACAATTAGCTGTGTTCCAAAGTTGTTCAGGGTAACTTGTGAATGACCAATAGAAGAGATCGTTGGCCAAATTCATTAGCCAACTGAGGGATATCAGCAGGTGGCCACAGCTGTGAATCTGTGTTTAAGCCTTGTTCCTTGCAATATGAATGCTACAGTAATTATTAATGTGGTAAATCCTTACTGACCAGCATCTGTTCTTCCTTCTTATGAAGCTACTGACGTACCCTGGTTCTATCAAGTGCTTTTACCCCGGTTTTCAGGACCTTTTTGCCATGTTTCTGTTTAGATGCTAGAGAATCAAATGGATGTTCGTAAGAAGGAGATAGAGGAGCTGCAAAGCCAGGCACGGGCTTTAAGTCAAGAAGGGAAGAGTACAGATGAAGTAGATGGCAAACGCCTTACTGTAGAAAAGAAATTTTTGGAGTTGTTGGAACCTTTGAATGAAAGAAAGGCAAACCTGCTGGCCTCCAAAGAGATCCACCAGTTCAACCGTGATGTGGAAGATGAAATTGTGAGTATAAAAGAAATTCTATTCCCCAGACAATAGGAAAATGTCAGACGTATTGCAGAGTTATCACAGGAAGAAACCTTTTGATCATGTCTCTCAATAGCGTGCTTGAGTAATGCTGCTCTTTGCATCTTGTGCACACTGGCCTCTCTCTGCTGCCCTAACTTTGTCTGCAGTTGCTTGAAAGTGTATGTGCTCTTCTCTTACTTTCAGTTGTGGGTCGGAGAGAGAATGCCTATAGCTACATCTACTGATCATGGACACAACCTCCAGACTGTGCAGCTACTAATAAAGAAAAATCAGGTAAGTAGGTGCTGTTAGAGCTCCATTCCTGTTAGTTCTCCTTAGCGCTGACTATTTCTGGAAGAAAAGGCTTGGGGTGAAATGATGGGTGCTTTGGTGGTGATGTGCTGGGGGGGGAGAGGGTGGGGGAAGCGATGTGACCGCTAGGTGGTGGCATGTTTGGGGGAGACACAGCCCAGGTTTGTCCACATCAGCTGATGGCATGTGTTCTGCTGCCCCTCTAGAGTTAAGACCCCTGACTGGCATTTCTTTTTTGTTTGGTGCAGTGTCTCATCAGTCTGCTTTTCTCCCGTGTAGACCCTTCAGAAAGAAATCCAGGGACATCAGCCTCGTATCGATGACATTTTTGAGAGGAGTCAGAACATTATCACAGAGAGTAGCCCTAATGCTGAAGCAATTCAGCAGAGACTTGCAGACTTGCAACAGCTGTGGAACCTCCTAATTGAGGAGACAGAGAAACGCCACAAGCGCCTGGAGGAGTCTCACAGAGCACAGCAGTATTACTTTGATGCTGCTGAGGCTGAGGCCTGGATGAGTGAGCAGGAGCTCTACATGATGTCAGAAGAGAAAGCCAAGGTGAGCAGCACCACAGCAACACTAGTTTGGTTTTAATTGCTTAGCTAGAGGGGGGCAGGTGACATAATTTAATATGTCGCTAGTGTAATGGTAACATAAATTAAATTCCCTTGTGAAATCTCAAGCGATCATCTCTTCTATCTGTTATGACATCTCTAATAGTGTGGAGGGATAGGCCTTGCCATACTGAGTCAGTGAAGCATCCTCAGACTGCGGATGGCAACTGTGTGCCTGGCTTTGCTGTAAGGTCAGAGTTATCAATACAGACCAGTTAGGTTTTCTGTTAGTTTTGAATCACTGGGAACAGCACGACCCACCTGTTTGTGAAACAGGCCTGATGGTCACTCAGTTGATGCCATTAGTTGTCAGCTTTTACTCCCAGTGAAGAGAAATTGGAACAGTGTCAGACCATACCAAAGAGTAGGTGAACTTCTGTTCTTCAAGGAGGTGTAACACTCCCAGGTGTGGGAGGGAGGAGAGGCTGCAAATCAGGCATGAGAATCAGGGAGGAGAGAGGGGTGTGTTTGTAGCACGCAGGACCTAAAGGATTATGTACAAAATCCCTGCCACTGGCTGGGAGAATACCTTCCCTTGCAGTTCGGTGGAGATATGATCAGAGAAACTTCCTGATCAAGGACCCCCCAGCTCCCCTTTCTGAGCGGGTCTTGCCTGGGATGATGCACACTAAGCGTGCTGTAACTTATTTGTTATTTACATAAATGCACTGTGTTTGCTGCCCTGATAAAATAAAACTTAACTTTGTATCAGTATAACACGTTCCGTGGGTGCTCAGCCTTCAGTTAAAAGGGGTTTGTTTTCTTTTTTATATCTAAGCAATGCAAATAAAAAGGAGTATTAATGCAAATAGTCCATCATGCAAAATACTTCAATGAAAAGGCTTATTGACAATAACAGTTAACACTGAGAGTTGGGGGTTGTTTTTCTTAACGATGCATAGAAAGTTCTGATCGGAATTTCTCCAGGCACTTTGGTGGAGAATCCTTTGGCATGGCCTCCGTAGGGTTTCTTTTCTTTGACCCAGGCTGTCGTTCAAAAGCCTGACAAGTGACGTGCCTAAAACTGTTCCATTTTTCTGAGCCCTGCACAATCACCAGTGTTGTGTAAACACACAAAGAGCTTCATAGAAGAGGAAATTCAACCTGCTCAATGTACAGCTGATGTAATTTTGTTCTGCATCCCAGAGGGGTTGTTGCATTCACTCTCTCACTTGTTATTTTGCTTTCTGTGGGTACCATTTGCTGTGAACTCAACTATTAATATACCGTTGTTAGAACAACTTGTCTTCAAGCTTTACTTGGGAGCAGTTCTTTAGAAATCTTTCTGGCTACCTCTTTTTGCTGGCACACCAAGTTGAACTTGCTGTGTGGTGTCTTTCTCTAGAGTGGGGCACTTGACTGTCATTTTCTGTCACCATTACAGGATGAACAGAGTGCAGTGTCCATGCTGAAGAAACACCAGATTTTGGAACAAGCTGTAGAAGACTATGCTGAAACTGTGCACCAGCTTTCAAAGACCAGCAGGACTTTGGTGGCAGATAATCACCCAGAAAGGTATTAACTGCCATTTTTAATTGGATTATGCGTTCTTTTAGTAGTTCAGTCACTTCATTGGGTTGTTCTGACCCACAAAGACTACAGCAAAGAGTAGGTAGCTTAGAAGAATGTACAGAGGAAAAGGAGTTGAGCCTCACTCAATTCAAGGTGCATGTTGGACCACCCTGATTTGGCCAGAGAAAGGGTCCAGAACAGGGTCAGTATGTGCAGCTGCTGATTTCTGGATAGTACTGGACACCTTCAGTAAATGCCTGTTGTATCCTTCAGAGAGGCTAGAGGTGTCAGGTCTGCCAGCACTGCTGAACCTTACAAAGGTATAGCAATCCTGAGAGACGAGGGTCCATATTCACTCTTTCAGCCAACTTTTATGTCCAGCCCAGAGGGTCACAGTCATTCATTCTTCTGTCTTAGTGCAGTGCTCCCCAAAATCTGGCTCCTCTCTTTGAGATTCCTGTAGAATCAGAGGCTGGAATCTGATGCTTTAAACGTGGGCACATTAACATTTTGGCTTTGGTGAATTTATCTCGACTTTCATAAATGGCTTTCCCTGTGGGAGAATTCAGGAAGCTTAAGAACTGTTTTGCTGTAAGACCTGCAGCTAAGCAAGCAGAATTCTCCATTGGCTCTGACCGCAAGGCTGATTTGACTGTGAGGCTGATGTATTTAATTGCTCTGCCTTCACCGACAGGAAGATAGGACTATCTTAGGAAGGACACTCTCTGCCTCTGGTGGAGGATTGTTATTTAACTCAAAAGCACTCTCTTGTGGTCATGATAATTTCTGATGAGAGTGGATTTCCTGGCTGAGGTGACTGAGTACTGGAATAACATAATCAATTTTACGAGGCAGAGCGAAGTCAATTTGACAGGGCTATATGGCTCAGACAAAGTATAGGCAAAGGATATGGCAAGTAGAAGTATTAATCACTTCTGGAAATGCTGAGCTTTAGGGAGTAAGAAACCCATGAGTGCTTCTGAACTTAGAAGCAGAATTTAAATGAAAATAAAATGCTGCTTATCTCAGCAACTCAGATCCTGCCTGTGATTTTGGGAGAAGACTCTGGTGTGATCTGTGGTCAAACAAATGGAGAGCTTAGTTCCCAGCTTCACTCTGTAAAGCCAGGGGAGTTATGTGTACAGGGCAGAGAAGTTTTCCAGCTAGTGCAGTCAACTGTGCCAGCAAGAGGATGGGTCCAGTGTGTCTGAGTCAAATTCATGCATACAGACATGCATTCTGTGGATTAAATACCCCAAGAGTGATTTTTATTCCTTGTAGGTTTCTTTTTCCATTTGCTCTTATCATTTGTAGAAGATGATGAAGACTCGATGCTCTTGGTTTTTTTTCAGTGAGCGTATCAGCATGCGCCAGTCCAAAGTCGATAAGCTGTATGCAGGCCTGAAGGATCTAGCTGAAGAGAGACGGGGCAAGCTGGATGAGAGACATAGGCTGTTCCAGCTTAACCGTGAGGTGGATGACCTGGAGCAATGGATTGCTGAAAGGGAGGTGGTGGCAGGATCCCATGAGCTGGGACAGGATTACGAACATGTAACGGTAAGTCTTTGGACATGGCTGCAGACTGACCTTCCTTTTCTGGATGCTGCACACAGCAGATGGTTAATGTAAATTGGTAGCTGGCTTTCTTGGTTTGCTCAGATCAGTTTGTAATTACAGTGCTACATAAGTCTGTTTCTCTGTGTTTCAGATGCTACAGGAGCGATTCCGAGAATTTGCCCGAGACACTGGTAACATTGGACAGGAGCGTGTTGATACTGTTAACCACATGGCAGATGAACTCATCAACTCTGGACATTCAGATGCTGCGACAATTGCAGAGTGGAAGGACGGACTCAATGAGGCCTGGGCTGATCTCCTGGAGCTCATTGACACAAGAACACAAATTCTAGCAGCCTCTTATGAACTGCACAAATTTTACCATGATGCCAAGGAGATCTTAGGACGTATTCAAGACAAACATAAGAAACTGCCTGAAGAGCTCGGTAGAGACCAAAACACGGTGGAAACACTACAGAGAATGCACACAACATTTGAGCATGATATCCAGGCACTCGGCACCCAGGTGTGTAGCAAGCGAATGGCGCTGTCTGTGGGTATAGGAACCTGAGCTGCAGAGTTCTGCTGCGGCTCTTGGCCCCTCTGTGACTGGGGTACAGTGCTTCCAGCTGCTTTCCAAGTGTATTTCTGTGGGAATAACTTCACCTGCATCTTTTTCTTATCTGTCTGTCTGCTTCACTGTCATTGCATTAGGTTAATTAGTTTTTCTAAAATACAAATCCATAAGTACGCAGAGTTCTGAATATGTAGGTAATTGTTGAACATTATTGCATTTCCTGTCCTTGGTTGCAGAAGAAATCATAAAGGCAGAGAACTTCTGTATTGATTTAAAATAAAGCAAAAAGCTGTCATGTCTCCTGACAGTCTCAGCCTGCCATGTGCCTAGGAAGAGAGTGGATGGAGAAGCACAAGGGTAACACATTTAGCTCCACAGAGGGCCTTTTTCTGATTGCCTCAAGCGGCAGCACCAGCAGGGTGCTGTGTGGCTGATACAGTTGGAAAATAGTTTAGATTTGAAGAAAAAAAGATTCATTTGACTGAACATATTGTCTCTTTAGTCAATTTCTGAAAGACATTGAACAGATACTAAATCTGTAAAGAATTTTTAATCTACAAGAGGTAATATGAAATACAGGTTTCAGATTTTTCTGTCCTTAGCATTGTTCTTGGGTGTTATATTAATTGTGCTGGAAGCCACCTTAGATTTGCCTGCTCGTTATGTCATGTTCGCCTTGGTGAACACAAGACACAACTATCCTGTCCCATAGAAGTATTGATAGTCCAAAGGATACTTGGAGGACAGTGGCAAATATGAAGGGATGTGTAATCCAGGTTGTTTGGGTTTTTTTTTTTAAAAAAACCACCACCAAAAAGCCCCAACCAAATCCTCTTCTGCTAAGCACTTTGCATTTTTCCTTTCTGAGAGGCAAAGGAGGTCTGTAGACCTACATAGAGGCTTTCTGACTTGGTTATGAATCTGGGCATTCTGACTTAAATATTGCTTTTTGTGATGCTTCCCAATAGCAGTCTGAAGAGATTTAAAGGACATAGTCCAGGCTAAGATTTTTAAAAGCAGCCAAACTTGATCTAATTCCGAATCTTTTGAAGCCAAGGTATGTTAAATAGAAGGTGGCAGCTGCTCATACAGCACACAGGGGATTCTAAACCAAAAAACAATGTTCAACTGCCAGAATGAGAACTTTGGAAGGTAACAATTTGCTTAAGGAATGGAGGAATTACGACTGACTGTATTTATCCCAGTAGGTTGGAAAAGATAGTTTTTATGGCCCAGCTGCCTGCCAATTCTTTATTATGTTGCCATTTACATAGTAGTTTACACTAGAATAAAGGAGATGTAGCAACTATTTGATTTTCCAAGTGTTTTACTTTCAGAAACTATAGATTTTATACATAAAATTGGAGACATCCACAAAATACCAATCCCAGTCTGTCAAAAAGGTTATTATAATCAAGGCCTAAATGAAGGAATATGTAATCATGGGGCAGAGCTGTGGTGGAAGCGCTTAGGACAGTTTTTGGATGAAACAGCTAGAGCACCGAGATGGGTCATTATGACAGTGGCATGATCTCTGTGCCTGTAGGTAGAAGGCTCTTTAATTGGATGTTCAATTTTTTTTTTTTTAAAGATAAAATTATTAGACAAGAGCTAATAAATGTTGTTTCCTAGCTTGAAAAATATGTGAAACAGTGAATAAATGGAATTTGATGTCCCAAGACAGTGTTTGAAAGGAAAAGAGATTTCTAATAGTAGAAGAATCTCTGAATTTCCAAATTTTCTTCTCTTAAAAGTCATTATCTACATTTTTGAAAAATCACCTCTGTCAGCTAGAGTAGTGGTTTTCATATAGGAGTTCCTGAGTGGCATTCTCACTTGTGTGAGAGGAAGAGAAATTGATGATGAAAATGGTCCCCATTTGCCCTGACATTTAACAGTCAATTTGTATTGGCACCCAGTCTTACAGAAGGTTTAGGCAGTGGCACATCTTTGCTATTTTGGGGGCCCCTTGACCCAACAGTCTCCTCTAAGAAATATTCTCATAGGATATACTGACTTAATAACAAAACAAACTTTTTTGGTATCGACAGACCAAATATATTTGCAGTGGCTTTAGAAAGCCATTCAAATGATGAATTAGCAGCTAGAATGTCCCCATATTTGTGACTCAGAAGTACCCAAACACTAATGCATTTCTTTCTTATAAAAACACACCAGGTGAGACAGCTGCAGGAGGATGCTGCACGCCTTCAGGCTGCCTATGCCGGAGACAAAGCTGATGACATCCAGAAGAGGGAAAACGAGGTCCTAGAAGCATGGAAGGCACTGTTAGATGCCTGTGAGGGCCGCAGGGTTAGACTGGTGGATACAGGAGACAAATTCCGTTTCTTCAGCATGGTTCGTGATCTCATGCTTTGGATGGAAGATGTTATCCGACAGATAGAAGCCCAAGAAAAGCCAAGGTAATGTGAAGTATCTCTTCTCAATCAGAAGATAAGGCTGCAGGTCAGTTGAGAAAAAGACACAGTATCACTGAGCCAGAAATTCAGAGAGGGACTGTCAAAATCTGATGATGGTGTAGCAGCTTGCTTTTGTGTATTGCTGCCTAGCAGAGGCTGGGGGCTACTGAAGTAATTGCAGTGTAAAATTGTGTGAAGAGATGAAGTCTCACATGCTTGTTTATTTGATCTCTGATTCGGACCAGAATGGTGCCATTCCTAAGGAAAGGCTGCTAGCAATCTTGCTTCCTGAACTACACAGAATCTAGGAATTTATTTTTCTTTTCGTACTGTTGTGGGTTAGTTTACTTGTTTGAAAATGTAACAACTGTTAAATCTGGAATACATGTTTCTGAACCATGGATTGATCATTTTAGGGATGTTTCATCTGTTGAACTACTAATGAACAATCACCAGGGTATCAAAGCAGAAATCGATGCCCGAAATGACAGCTTTACTACCTGCATTGAGCTCGGCAAATCTCTTCTGGCAAGAAAACACTACGCATCTGAGGAGGTACTGTGCTTACTGAATGTGTAACAACTGCAGTGCAGCTGGCCTATTGATTCTGTTTCAGTTGGAGAAACTTGCATTGTGTAATCTACAGATTAATAAACTGCATATTTATAATGACTTGCATTGCTTCAGGGACTGTTGGACTTACTTGCTATTGTGAAATTAGTGTATAATTCAACTCTGTGAATTCATGTTGGATAGCAGAGATGGCATCTAAATCTAAAGTATCATTTTCAGTCCAGGAAATGTAAAGAAGCTGTTGCATTCAGTTCTGCAGAGAGAAAACTCTGGGATGGCTGTGTTTGGAAGGGTGACTTCTTTGGGCAAGAGCAGAGTGAGACAGCCTGAATTTTGTGCAGGGGAACTGGAATGCTACGAAGAGGCCTGCTAGGGGAAGGAGCAGGAAAAAGCTTGTCTCATAGGCAGTAAATACAGGGAATACTAAGATAAAAGCTTAAGGCATTGATTTACTTTCTGATTTGTCCAGGCCAGAGGATAGAGACTTAACCCATGTTTCTTTCTGCCTCCCTTTGGTGGAGGGAGGATAGCCAAATGTTGGAAGATACTGCCCACTCAGGGGGCTGATATTTTCTGTGTCTGCATACACAAGTGCTGCGGAGTATCCTTGGAGAAACATTTGCTCAGGCACTGGGAAGTTTTGCTAGCCAGTATTCACCCTGAGAATAACACAGGGCTTATGCTGGCATGTCAGTGGTGTCAGCACAGGTAGCTGCAGGCTCTTTGTAACGATCACAAGCAGCACATTTTGCATTATTTCCTAGAAAAAGGGCAGAAGATGTAATACATGACTGCACCACTTAGATTTGTTCGTCCGTTATACTCCTTTTATCAAATACTCTTGGTGGTGTAGTTTTTGACAGATACCAAATGCTTACGCAAATGTGATACTTCAATGCAAATGTCATATTTACTTATACTTTGAAGAGAAAAGTGGCTGTTGTATTCACATTTAAGTCACTTGACATTCTAGCATGATGTATTTCGTCAGTGCCTTTTGCTGGTAGTAATGGCTTATGCAGTGTGGTTGTGTGAGCCTGGAGCCTGGTGCTTGTATTAACAGTCCTGCATTCTCCTCTTCAGATCAAGGAAAAGCTGCTGCAGCTGACAGAAAAGAGAAAAGAAATGATTGACAAATGGGAGGACAGATGGGAGTGGCTGAGACTGAGTAAGGATGTCCTTGGATTTCTTTTGGGCAGGGCCATAGCTAACTCTCTCTTCACTGTGTCTGTCTGAGTGTTGACAAAACCTGCAACTCCTTACTTTTTTATTATTGAAAGTGTGTTTGTACTGTAATAACTGGAAGATTCACGCCTGTTGATTGTAAAATAATGGAGAATTTGAAACCAAGAAACCTGCACCAACTTCTTACTCTATATGATCAAATTCGGAGCTAGGTGGAATAGATCTACTGTATTTTGCAAGTGTCACATTCCAACAGTGTTTCTACAAAGGATGCACTACTAAAAAACTAGGCAGAAGTAAAGCCCTGCTACCTCACGCCTGTAACATGCCTGCGTTATCTGAGAGGCTAGAATGTTGATGAGCAGTTCATTGACAAAGGGTGTACTTTTAAACATTGCAGCATTTTGCAAGTTTTACACCAGCAACAAGAACCCAGTTGTGATACTCTTAACAAGGTGATCTGCATCTCATATACAGACTGAAGCCATTGCAGCAGACAGTTGTCCAGGATCTCAAAACGTGTAGTGCAGTGCAGTCATTTTGTGGGGTTCTGGGTGGCTCTGTATATGTTCTTCATTTCTTCTGAGCCTCAGCAGGCTTTAAGAAATACAGTAGCATGGGCAGTTGTCCCTCAGTTTGGGTGTTTGTACCATATTATTCATTAAAATTGGTCTATCCCATTCACAAAAACAGTGGAAGGTTTTTTTCAGCTGTGAAGACGGAAGGAAACCTGGGACTGTAGCACTGTAGACAAGCATAAAGTACAGAAATACTGCTTGCTGAAGGGAACTACAGCCTATGGTCTAGCTGTTCTGCAGACAGGCCAGTCTGAGGAAGAAAACCAGCAGATAACAGACTTTCTACTCTGAAATTAATAGGTTACAGCAGATCAGAACAAAAAGGAAATGCTGAAATTGCAAAATGAAACAGTCTGTAGAAGAAGTGAAGGTGGGCCTTAACTTTTATTTTTCTTCAAAGCAAAGCCAATAGGATAAATTTCTGTCTTTAAAATTATTAATTTCAGTGAGCTTAGTTAAGGAAAATACTTACCCAAATACATTTACTTTTTTCCCCAAGTTATTTTTAAGTGAATTCAGAAGATCCTTGATGACTTCATGATGCTCTATTGGACATTAATGGCACTGATATCTGTACATTCTTTGCTCAGTTTTGGAGGTACACCAGTTTTCAAGAGATGCAAGTGTGGCGGAAGCCTGGCTGCTGGGACAGGAGCCCTACCTATCCAGTCGTGAAATAGGTCAAAGTGTTGATGAAGTGGAAAAATTAATTAAACGGCATGAAGCATTTGAAAAATCTGCAGCTACTTGGGATGAGAGATTTGCAGCACTGGAAAGACTGACCACGGTGAGTGCTATAGGCGAGAATCACCTCTCTTGGCTATACCCCTTCATTTTGGTGTCATCTGATTGGCACCATTTGGTGCCATTGTTTGGAATAACTCCTGGCATCACCAACCTCATCTCTGTTTGTTGATCCTTTTGTTTTGTTGATCAACCTAGGCCAGTTACCCAGGGCCTGAAGTTTCATGTTCCCAACAGTACTAAAACCCTCTCAGGTTCATTTCAACTCAACAACGTGCAAGGAAAGCTTAAGTGATAAATGACCTTAGTCAGCAAAAGCTGTCTCAGGCCCAGGCGTGATGACCCAGAAGCAAATTCAAGAGCTGAGCAGTTTGCTCCAGCCCTCTGCCATACAGGTTGCACTGCTAAAAAGGAAGGGGGATTCTGAGTGAGAAAGACCCAGATCCAAATACTTGAAATGATTTTTGGTTAAAGACAACGGTGTGAGGAGACAGTGGTGGGGAGGGGGGTTTGACAAAAAATGTTTGTTGTGTTTTGACTGCTCTAGTACAAGGCTGTGTTGTCCCTGAGAAAGACATCATAAGCACTTCCCCCCCCCCCCAAAAAAAAAAAAAAACAAACCCCAACCAACAACATTTTGAGCACAGCTGCAATGTCAGTAATTAATGCTTGAAGAAAATGTTACCATCGTTGGAGAACAATTTTACTTTAGAAACTAAAATTGAAGTGGCTTGATTTTTCACAGGTGCTGAGTGTCACAGCTGCAGACAAAGTGAATTGGAGTTTCTCAGCATCTTCAAAAATCAAGCTGGTTTTATTTAGATGGTTAATTTCAGGGATTGGGATGTGGAACACTGTTTCCATGTATGGCAAGCAGACAAGAGGATATCACTTCTCAATATTTTAATAGCTTGGGCTGCTTTCTTGTTTGTCTGTTTTTTGTTTTAATAGAATGAATTAGAAAAGAAACACAGACAGTGGTGAGCTGCTGCCCAGCACTCCACTTGATGTTAAAGGGTCTGATACTGTGTGCCTTTAGTGAGAAATGCAGTGCAACAAACTTTGCATGATTAATACTTTTAAAGACTGATGCCTTCAAATTTTATTCCAGTTAATTTTAATCTCAGTAATGTTTCAGAAAAATGCACAGAGTTATTTTTAGTTTCTAGAAATGCCCCTGAAAAATGTGCAGTGCTTTTAGATGCACAAAAATGTTTCATTTCTCAGTTGGAACTGCTAGAAGTACGTCGACAACAAGAGGAAGAGGAGAGGAAGAGACAGCCGCCCACTCCAGAGCCCAGCCCAAAAGTTGCAGAGGATGCAGACTCCCAGCAGCAATGGTAAGCCCAGGATGCAGGAAGCTGAACTGCGTACTTGTTGCAAAATGCACCACTACAGTACTTCACACGGTTTCTTCAGACAGAATTCTCAGGCTGAAGATGCATTGTAAAGGCAGAGTCTGGAGGTTGTGTGGTTTTGTAATGTGACCCTTTTTAGAAGACTTGGTGGTTTCTGGGGACAGCACCTTTCCCAGACACCTGAACTCCCTGCTAAGTTGAATGTTCCAATTTTTCATCATGATGCAGTGTTACAACTGCTGAGGTGTACCTGGCCCTAAAGTAAGAATGCTGTTTTTACACCCTCTGTGTTATGAATTAAAATTTCTGAACAATCTTGGCTTTCTTCTTTGATGAGCATCAGTTACAGATTTCAAGCCATGTCCATGGAACATTAATATTTATAAAATTACTTATGTGATAGGATTAGGCTTGTTTGTAATGTAACTGTCAGGAAAGTCTGTTTTGATCTCCCTTAACATTGGATTTATTCAGTTGGGCCTGAGGATTTTAAGAACTTGCTTGAATTTCTGAAGTGTGCAATATTCAGTAGGAAAATCTCATTTTGGTGAAAAGATGGGTGACTTTCAAGAACTTAATACAATTTCTTCTCTTTTTCCTCTCTCCCAACAGGGATGGGACAAAAGGAGAACAGGTTTCCCAAAATGGTTTGCCATCAGACCAGGAATCTCCACGGGTTAGTTACCGCTCCCAAACCTACCAAAACTACAAAAACTTTATTAGCAGACGGACAGCCAATGACCGGTCGTGGTCTGGACTGTGACATACAGAATCATTTGCAGCAAAAGACACCTTTTTTTCAGTATGGTTTACTGGTACTGGTTTAATCTTTTGGCTTCAGATTTCCCTGCTGCTTTTCTCTTACTTCCCATCAGTTGACTTTTCTTTAGCAGCCCCTTGGAGATATATTTGCTTCACTTTAATCCTTGTTTATTTGAATCTCCCCACTTACACTCAGTTGCTGTAAGGTGACACATTTATTTCATGTTATTTACTGTGAGTTTTTCATGTCGCTAATAGTATTAAGATTTTCCAGCTAAATCGTCCTTTATATGAGTAATTGAGATTTAATGAGATTACATCATAATGAAGAAGAGAACTAGAATCTGACAGGTATGACGCATCGAGTTATACTAACAGGTTTCAGCACAGCAATGTTATTAAATCAGCTGCATTAGCAAGTGAGTTATTTACAAGGCCAAAGATAATACGTGCAAGTGAGTTCGGCAGTAAAGGCTGGGAGGGAGGGGAGAGTTGTAACTATCGACAAATAAAAGCCTTAAGGTTAGTTGTATAACATTCCATGCAGAATGGACTCTTTGACTGCAGATAAAAATAAACATGAAATAAAACATTAAAAACTAGTATCTAGATTTATCTTGATATTTAGTCGTTATGAAGAGTTGTGATCTTGCTGAATAACTATTTTGGGGCCCCATTTTGCCTTGGTCCTGTCCAGTTTACAGTACAGCAATTTGATTTACTCACACTGGAGAGACAGTGGTATAAATGAGAGTAGGGTGTGGACCCTTATGGAGAGGTTGTGATGCTTTTCTTTAAAAACTAAATAAAATACATTGGTCTAAGATCCCAGCTCTTTATTTTATATAAGTGCAGGTTCAATGGTCCATGTCTTATTCATTCCTTCTCAGCAGGGGATGTCCCAGTGGAGTCAGAATGCATGCCAATAACCTTAATGTGCAGCCATAAAAATACCAGTAAATATGTATATATATTTAATGCAAAGCAGTAGTTGAAAACTGGCTTACATCTCCCATTACCTTCCTGCAAAGCCTACTTGTTTCAATTAATGCTTTGAATGGTGAGAAAAATGACACTTCTTTTTCTTAGATTTTTGAACCTCACTCTCTGAGGTCATATTAAGTGCAGGAAAGGCTCCTGGCAGGCTCAGATTGGTTGATATTAGAGCTCTTACCAGTACTGCGAAGGAAATGCAAGTCCCAGTCTAGGACTCTGGGAGGAAATGCCTTTCAGCACAAGTTTATCCTTCACATCCATCCCAGTTACTTTTGGGTCTGCACGCCGTCTCTGTCAATGCCTAGGATACAAAGCAGTTCTACATTTTTCTTTCTTTAAATAAAGGCTTTTGGTTCATCTTTAATATTAGATTATGAAGTGATCTGTCTGTTGTACATCTAATGTTTACGAAATGATATATAGTTGTGGAAAGGAACATGAGGTGGCCTGCAAGCACATCCCAGATCATCATCATCTTGTTGGTTACCACAGCCTTACACATCATCTGTTTGCTTCTTATTTTATTTTATTTTATTTTGTTTTATTTTATTCCATTTCATTGTATTTCATTTTATTTTATTGCCATGATACATAATGCATTTCCATGTTAATCTTTGCCACCTGCACTTCAGTCTTTCATGAGAGCTTTTTAGCTCAGTTCATTGCATCTTGTATTGCAATACATCAGATGTACACAGCTGTATTATTTCTGATTTGAGGCGCAAGATACGCTGCTGTTGATCAGAATTTTGACTTCTGACAACTAGCTGAGCAGTGCAGCTGAATTGTTCTGTATGGGCTGAGCTTGTAAAGTGAGAAAGGTGATTGAAAGGATGTGCTTCAGTAATTGTACTTTTGCTGTAACTTGTCTTTCCACTTCATGATGCATGTTTTTTTTTCTTTTGTCAGGATAACAACATATAGCTTCTTAATGCTTTTAAAAATTCCATATAAATTTATGCAGACGATCTGGTGACTACCTAGTGTTGGCTCTCTGTGCCTGTAAGAGTATGACAGTTCTCAGAGCAGTATAGCTGTAGCTTCAGACTCCACCATCTGGGAAGCCTTCAGATGTATTCTGGCTAAAAAGTAGTATGTAAAAGTAATTTATATAGATACACTTTTTTACTTGTATTAGTACACTTATATATAAAAATTACACTTTTATGGTGAAGAAAAATTAAGTAATCAATTAAGGTCATCATTTTAGGCAGTAGAAGTGAAGATTTCACCTGTTTATTATAGCATATGGTACTGGCTTAAAACATTAAAATGGTACTTATGCAAGAACAATACATAGGCTGTCATCTATTTGCATCTGAAAAGGCAAATATGTCTCTATTATTTAAGCTGTGGTGCAGAGACTTAAGCTGATGAACTGAATATAATGTTGCTCCAAGCACTATGAAAATCAAAGGGATGTCTCCAGTCATTGTCACCAGCTGTCTTGTTGCATGTTATAGTCCTGATTTAAATATCTCAAGATTAGTCCTTAGCCACTAAAGCACTTGCAACTAACCTCTCAGTCATGATTAAGAAAACTGTATTCATGTATGTGATAACTGTTTTGTTGTAACAGTACAGTTTGCTATTAATGTTTGTCCTCTGTTGCGTTGTCTCTGCATGCCTGGTGCATGTTTCCATTAAAGTTTGTTTAGCTCCTGTTTTTTCTCTATTTTCATGACGTATTCTTTGCATAGCTGTTTATGATTCAGATTTATTTTGCTTGTTTTCTGTTAATTGTAGATAACACATGAAAAGGAAATAAAACCTGAAAGAGCATCAGAAAAGCTTTTCATAGCCCTTTTACAATCAATAGAATTTTAAGTAGAAGTTACAGGTCTGATTGTGTGATTAAAGTTGGCAGTTACCTTTTAAAACTACAGGGTTGCAGATTGCAGCACTGAATTACATGTTATTTCCCATAAAACCACATTAAGTAGCTGTGCAGTGACTGCTGTTCTGAAACTGGTCTGTTTTACTTCAGATTAGTGGTTATAGCTACCCCAAAATCAGTAATATTTTCACGTCTTGCCAGTATCGCTACAGAAGACATGCTACTTTCAGCATCAGTCTAGGTAAGAGGTAGTTCTGGGTAGTTGAGATACATTACTGTGGTCTGTGCAGTTCCTTATTGCTGGTCACAAAGGGTTCATGTATCTCAGGGATCCAGCCAGCTGAAAGCAGAGAACTGGAAGTTCAGTAACTGTCACTGGTCAAAAAGATTTGCAAAGGGCTGTCCTTTTTCTTGAACGTGGTCTGTTGGCTGTTGGTGATCAGCACCAGTGATGACTGATTAATGGAGCTTTCATTGGTGAATCACCGGTGGTTTCTTTCACTGCTTGTGTTCTAGTAGCTGTGCTGGCAGTCTTTGGGTAATCTTCAGCCTCATCTATTTATTTACCCTCTCCCCCCTTTAATGCAACACTTCTGTTATGTTTTGAGATTTGGATACAAATAGTGAGGTTTGATGGCTTAGACTTACCCTAATTGTGAAGAAGCAGTGTCATTGATTTTGACTTCCACGGGGTAACAGTGCAGGGTAGATGTTTCCTCTTATAAATTAGGCTGTAAGGCTACATGTCTTTAGGGACAGAGTAAAACAGATATGGCTGAAGTGGAATGTGAGCTGTGATTCTTTCCCTGTTTCAGTGGTATAGTGTCTGTACTCTGGAGATTTAGATTGTTTAAAGGCAGTTAACCAATCCTTCCCATGTTCATAGCAAGTTGACACTTAGTTCTTCCTAGGTCAATATATGAGGTACAAAGGTGTGAGGTACAATAATGTATACTTGGCAGGTATAAGAAGTTCTAGCAAACGGTGGCAAAATTTAGTTTGTTGCATAATAATTTGGCTGCTTTTGAATTGTCCAGGCCATGTGCAGAAGTGGGAATGTCTAATTATTGTGCCATTCACAAATACCTGCTTGTCTGCATAAAAACAGTCCAGAATGTTCGTAATCTACTAGAGCATTAGCAGCACTAAGCTTTAGTAACTTGCTAATAATAATAATAATACACACTGGTTGTGTAACTCTTGAGCTGCTACCAATGGCTCTACATGTCAAAGTAATGGTACAAGAGAAAAAAAACTGGGACCAAGCTGCATTTCAAAAGCTTATAGCCATTAGGATTCCAATTTAAATGATTTTTGGATGAATGGCTCCTGAAGACGTCGACAGCTTGACCAGTCAGAGCTGCTGGAAACATGGCTGCTCTCTAGGCTATCTCGATCACAGTGCGACAGGCAACGCGATCAACAAAGCAAGTGATGGGCAAGGCCTTGGTTCTGTCTTTGTTTGGGGGTAAATAGCTGTGTGATGTTGTGTGACTGTGGTGGTTTTCAGTTCCTTTAACAAAAATCCAATCCACCTAATAACGAAAGTCTGAAGAAGACCTTGATAAATTGACACATGACCTCATTTCCCTTGTCTTTAAGATCCAATATCCTAACTGGGATGGTGGAGATGAAATGCATGGTGTAATCTTTCTAATTTCTGCATGTGTTGATTTTGTTGTGTCACTAGGGGAATGGGGAAAGCGGGAAAGGAGCTTTTACAAAAACAAATAAATTACGCAATTTTTTGTAAATGCTCCTGGGCAATTTTGGCATATTTTTCTGTTGACTCATAGTTAATACCTTTTATGGACTTTTAACGCCCCAGTAATGCCATAAATGTATTTAAGGTGGCTGATGTGTATAACTTCTACTGTTCCTCTAGGTTTGCAGAAAGTGTGATTGTTACTGTTCCAAACATTTGAGTACTTAGCAAGATAATTGAATGCTCTTATTTTAGGAATAACAATATATAAAAGAATATGAATTGACCAGCAGAGCAAAGCACAGTAAAATTCACACTGATGTTTAGCTGCTCTTATTTTCCCATCTCTCCACCTATAATATAAAATGGTTACTAATCCATTCATACCTTCTAATTTCCTTGGCCTTCTGTGTCTCCATGGAGTGTGAGAAAGAACTTACTGGCCTGTGTCATTCTCCAGGCAAAGTTTATACACAGCCACGTTGTGCAGGGAAACAGATTAACTGCAAGATACCTCAGTGTTGTGAGGCTTCTAGCTGAACTTTTTTTTCCACTGTTTCTAGGTGGCAGAAACTGCAGAAACAAACGAAATGGTCAATGGAGCTGCTGAACAGAGGACAAGTTCAAAAGAGTCTAGTCCTGTTCCTTCTCCAACGGCAGACCGCAAAGCCAAGACTGCCATTCAGGCCCAGACTGCTGCTACCCTACCAGCCAAAACACAGGAGATTCCTTCAGCTCAGATGGAGGGCTTCTTACATCGCAAACATGAATGGGAGACACACAGCAAGAAAGCCTCAAGCAGGTAAAGTACTCGATGCAGATAATTGCATCCAAAATCACCAAGATGTAAGACAGTAAATGTTATCCCTGCTGCTATTGTCTTCTCACAGCTCCTAAAGACCTTTCAGGCTTACTGCTCCTGTTGTTGTAGGAACTGTGTATGCACGGTTGAACAGTATATTTGATGAAGTTGCAATCTAAAGATACAAGGTAGAAAATGCAGTGGTAGCCATATTTGGAAGGCGGAAAGCTGAGGCCTAAAGATACCATGACTTTCCCACTTCACATGATGAAATTGTGGCAGTAGTGGGATTTGATTCCAGATCTCAGGTTGTACATTACTGCAAGAAAAGAAAAACACGTAGGTGTGAGAATAGAAATGTCCATATTCTTCTGACATTTTCTGTTTGCACGTTAGCACTTTCCACCTACTCTGTAATCTGTTCAGAAGAAAAAAGCGGGTGAATATGATTTGTGTGCCTTAGTTGATTCCAATCCTAAGGACCCAATCCTGCGGTTCTCAAACAGGCAAAACTTCTGAGATTTCCCTCTGCACTGGGAAAGCAGACTGGGGTCCTTCATGACCTGAGAGAGCTCTTGAAACCAGATTTATGACTTGGCTGACAAAGAAAATGTTGACTAGCAAGTGGTGAGCTATACCAACATCTGAGGGATTTGGTAGAAGCCAAAGCACCCAGCAGAGCTGAGTGCAGATCACAGATGAGTACAGTACTACCATGATTTTTGTTCAGCTAGAGTTGTTCACACTGGAGAACTCCTTTGAGGCAGTGATAGTCACCAATACTAATATCTAGGGACTCTTATTTCTAGTAATCATTGATTATTTTTTTTTATAGCTGTATTAGAGAATGAAGCAGATGATGCCACTAAGAGTATTTGTAACAATCGAGGATTTCACATGCAATCCATTTGTTAGTTTGCAGCACAATGAGAATTCCTTCTACAATAAAGCATAGTCATTAAAAGGTTAATCAGTTTCTCTCCCAAGTATGCAAACTGCCTAGCCTGCCAAACAGTCCTCCCACTGTTAGGATATGCTTATGTGCTATCACAGAGAGCTCTGGAAATCTCTATTCCATTTGGCTCAAAGTCAGTACTTTTGTCTTGAAGCCATGCTTTTATGAGAGAATTTGCTGTCTGCAGTTTACAGGACAGTGTAGGCTGTATTGACATCCTCAGACTGAACCAGCCTCCATTATGTTATAGAAATAATTGTGTTTGGTTTCTCCAGTTCTCCAAGTAAGAGCATTTGATTTATAAATGCTTTCGTTGTTTTCTGTGTCTTGAAGATCATGGCATAACGTGTACTGTGTCATAAACAACCAAGAGATGGGCTTCTACAAGGATTCGAAAGCTGCTGCTTCTGGCATCCCCTACCACAATGAGATTCCTGTCAGCTTGAAAGAAGCAGTCTGTGAAATAGCAGTCGACTATAAAAAGAAAAAGCATGTGTTCAAGCTAAGGTAAACCTGTTGAAGCATCTTGCCATTAGCAAAAGTTGTGGTGGTATGTTCACTGTGCAAATTCATGGGAGGATCTAGGCCAGGAACTGATCATAATTACTATCTGCAGTATCTACTTTTCTGAACAAGCTCTTCCCAACACTGGAACATGGTATATTTATCCAAGATAGCAAGTACAAAACAGTATCAAAATAATCTGTGTGCTTTATTTACATCTGGGACAAGACTAAATATGTCTGCCTGAAGTTAGGAGCCCTCATTTAAAAATGCTGGGCTTTTCAATTGCTGCCTCTGGAATTAATTGAAAGGAGCTGAATGTTCATGGTTCTGCTCTTTTCAAAATCAAGCCTTTTGTTTAATTTTTTCAGTATGAATTTAGCAGACTTCTGAAGACACCTGCCACATTTTCAGATCTAGAACATGTAGTTACAGACCATTTTGTTTTGAAGTATGTGAAGCACTTGTTCAAAGGTTAAAAAAAAAGTAAGGCTTTTTCTACTGAAATTGTGTGTTTGTTTTACTGTGCCAACAGTTAAAAAATATTTTATTATTACACAGCTGCTTGATCATTTTGTCAAAAGAGACTCACTTTATGAACAGATCAGGTCATGTATTCCGTGATAGAGATAGGGGCGCGATTTTATATTGATGCAGGAATCCTCTAAAGATGATAGAATCCATATCCAGGGAAATTTTCTTTATGGCAAATATATAGGGGAATATATAGCAAATATTTAGGGAAATTTAGCTTTCTTGAAGACAGGTGTGCAGCCATGCGATTCATCCTTTATACTATTTTAAGCGACTCTGAATTGATAATGTAAGGATATGCTGTTCCAGATACAAAGTTAGGTAGAAAAACCAATTGCCTTTCTTTTCACAGTACCCTGTCACCTGCATCAGGCCTCTCGCATCATTGCATGCAGCATATTTTCTTCACTCATTCTCATTAGGAGAGTCCCCAGAGAGTTTACCAGCTCGTCATGGCAGATCTGTCTCTCCAAGCTGAGAAGGGGTGTGTTGTTGAACATGTGAGGGGCTCACTTCTACAAAGGCTGAGGTCTCTACAGATCTCATGTGCAGGCAGATCTCTCACAGAAAGGTCTAGTTGTGATCTCTGGAGAGTACCCTGGAAATATTTGTCTTTATTTTTTAAAGAACAAAGCAAGGCATAGTTACATTCTTCCTAGTGTCTGCCTTCACCGTTATTTTACTGTTTAATACTTAATTTCATTCCGTAAAGAGATTTTAAAATGCTTTCTTATTGTGGGGAAAGATCAGGAAGCCTGCAACACAGCTCCCACTCACCCTGCCTCCTACTTGTTCAGATGCCTGATCTGACATTATTCAGACTTTTTTTAATTAATATATATCTTCAAAAACATTGTTGAATGTATCCCAGTTAAACCATCTGAGTCAAATCAGCACAGAAATAAAACAGAAGGGAGACTCTGGCCTTCAGTGTGAGAAGAGGCAGCTACTCATAAATAATACACAGTGTAGTATCTTGAGTCACCACCAGCTATGACAGCAGAGCAGCTGCAGAATTTCACTAGGTTTCTACAAAAGCCATGAAAACTCTTGGGTGTTGCCTGTGACTTTTGTCTTTTTTAAAATATTGAGTAAACTTTTATACTGTCTTTTGTGAAAGAGAAAAGATCTGTCTAAAAGAGCAAGTACTGAAACAGCGATCATCAGCTGCTGAAGATCGCGACCTCTGCAGTGCATCCTGACGTGCTGGAACACGTCCACTGTCATAAGGATGTCTAGAGACCAGAATGTACAGTGTGTGTGGCTGCCTCTGCGTGACAGTACAGATACCAAAACATGAGTTGTTGGGGTGTATTTGTGCACGTATAGATGTTACAACTGTCCTGTGCTGTACCGTGTGTGTCAGTCTGGTTATGTACTGTAGGTAAAGAAGCAGGAGTTGAAGCAGTGTGACTACTACTAAGCTAAATTTGCGATGGTTGTTTTCTTTACAGATTGACTGATGGCAACGAATACCTCTTCCAAGCCAAAGACGATGTAAGTTTGTTTTTCTCATTGTTTTGTTACTGATGTGATATCTGTGCTGTTGTACAACAGGAAAAAAATAGCTGCAGAGAGCTCGGGGGTGCATTTTAATTTCCTGGTTATGAGTCTTGTGCATATGTGTGGGTGGTGTGTAGATTCAGAAGCTCCTGCTGGCACCGCCAGGGCAGCAGGGTTTTTCAGACACAGCTTCTCGTAGACATCTTCAGCAGGTGTGTAACCAGAGGAGTGCCAGATAATGAGTTAGGACCACGTTTCTTTTCATTTCCCACTTCTATCCATTCCCCTTCCACAATGTTGAGTGAATTAGAGAGGGCGTGTGACACACGGATTGTAACAGCTTTCTGCCTTTGGGGCTTCTTGAAGGAGGAGATGAACACGTGGATTCAGGCCATCACATCAGCTATCTCTTCTGATAAAATCGAAGTGTCCCCAACCACCCAGAGCACTCCAGCCTCCAGCCGTGCCCAGACCCTGCCTGCCAGCGTCACAATAACCAGTGAGTCCAGCCCTGGCAAGCGGGAGAAAGACAAAGAGAAAGACAAAGAGAAAAGATTCAGCCTTTTTGGTAAAAAGAAGTGAACTCCATCTCCACACACTGCACTTCTCTGACCGTTCCAGTGGAATTCCAGC
Organism: Buteo buteo; assembly: GCF_964188355.1. Taxonomy (NCBI): domain Eukaryota; kingdom Metazoa; phylum Chordata; class Aves; order Accipitriformes; family Accipitridae; genus Buteo; species Buteo buteo. Next base: position 10,506,429 of record NC_134179.1, read on the forward strand.
ATGCGAGCTCAGAACCAATACGTTACTCTCTGTGCCTCATGTTCCTCAATGTGATTGACATTTTTTTATTTATAGAGCGTTTTAAAATAAAAAGCCAACAAAAAAGAATCTAAAGTTACAAATGAATGAGGTGCATTGGGCAGCTTCTGTAGGAGAGGGAGGACCAGGTTTTGGGGGTTTGTTTTTGTTTTTGTTTTTAAATGAAGTTAATGTAGATTAGATCTTAATATTTAAACTGTTCCTCAATTTTGTGAGGCTGTCTTGGAAAATAACCCACTCCTAGTGCTATTGGTATGCAAGGCAGCGGTGCTTTCAAATCTACTGTGCACATCAAAAAACAATGTACAAATTTTCAAAAATGTTCACTCCATTTAAAGGTTGTTACGCTGAGTCTTGACTAGTAGAGCCTCCCATTACAATTCTAACATTTATTAAAATGATAGTGTATTATCTTTGCTGTAACAGAGTGCAGGTATGCATTAACTTACAGACAAACCATTTATATCCTGGCATTGGTTATTAACACAACCTGAAGCTTTTCTGCATCAAGTACGACAGATAAGAATGTTGGTGTACAAGGTGGATTAGCAGGCTGATACGGTTTTAAATAATCTGTAATTTCAAATTTTTTTTTTTGGTGAAATACATTATATTGTATGTTTCAGATAATTCTAGTACAAAGTATAATAAGACTAGATGTATAATAAACCCTTTAAAATCATTGATAAGTGTAAAAGTGGAACTGAAGCATTTACTGGAAAAGTAATGTTACTCAAATGGTTACTTGCTTGTCAGCTGCAGCACTGTGTGTTATAATTTTGCTACATTACCTTGCTATTTGATACATAGTGTGCATTTCTCTGTCACTGTAACTATTGTAATGAAAAATTTTCATCTTACTGCACAATCAAAAACTACATTTAATAGGAATGAACTTTCAATGACTGGGCCTGTAGTCAAGAGTAGTACTGGAACTGGCTTTCAGTTGTATCGAACTGTACCTCTAGACTTTTACCCTATCTGTTAAATATATGCTATGTCATTAAATGCTTTTAAAACTAAATATGCTGGTTAAGTTTCTTATTTCATTTCTGACAATGTTAAATCATAATTTTGAAAGAGGATCAAAAATAAAGTTATTTTAAAATGTCATCTCTCCTGTGCACTGAAACTAATGTCTTCAAATGTAATTCCATTTTTGTGTGCGAAAGTTCATACTGAAATACTTTTCTCTCTTCCCACTCTTCTTTATCTTCCCTTTCCCTTCACTTTCCTCCTGCCTTCCCTTTCACCCTGCTCCCAAATTAAGTGCCAAAGGATAAAGAGGGAAGAAATTAAATCAATATTTTGTAAAATATTTTGACATAGATATTTTTTGTGAGAAATAAATCCAGCAGAATTGATGGAAGTAGGCATAAGCATAGGCTGGGACAACTGAACGAGTTGCCTGAATGTCTTGTCCAACTGGCATAAATATCCATGTACTAGTTTGCAGCAAAAGAATATTATTTTGAGTAATCGTAGTTCTCCAACGTTTTACCTACCTTTTGCTCAAGTGCTTAAGTCCTCAGTAAATTGGGCAATAATTGAATTTTGTAATTTACTGAGGACTTGTTGTCCTGTCCAATTTAATTTCACTGGGGTTTTCTATGTCAATTTTTTTTAAACGTACTTCTCATAAGGTACAACCACAATTGCACTTCTGTGATGACATACATTTAATGCAGCTAAGGTGATTTCAAAGCTCACTATTTTCTTGACCTTGTAACATTTCAAAGACTAGCATCTTCTCAGAATTTTCTTGAAGTTGGATGCCATCTAGGGAACCATCTAAAAGGAATAGCTTCAAGAAGCCTAATAGGCACTCAAAGTTGTATAATCAGTGAAATGTAAGGAACCTGGGTTTTAATTTTTTGTGATTATTAACATATACTCAAAACATAATTTTAGATGGAAAGCAGATGAACTGCAAAATAATGTGTTTCCAAGCCACAGTTTCCTGGACATGTGACCGATACAGTGTCTTAATTGTTTTCATGGAGTATACTCTGTTTTCTAGGTTTTCCTTGTTTTCTGAAGCTTTTGGTTATTAAACAATGGAATATTCGTGCACATGAGTTTTTACTCCTGTAATGTTACATTGTTCCAGTTTAGTTATTAGTAAAATGTAGGATAACACCACTAGCCTTGTAAATGTAAAATTTAATACAATATAAAAAGCTGAGGTTTAACATTGGAAGAGAAAATGAAACATTTGTCTTAGTTGATTAAAGTACACAAAAATGGTGATGCCTTATCATATTTATTACTTTCAGTTAAGCTGTTAAGATGAGTAATTTCACAGATTGGTCGTGACTACCTGTTGTATATAATCCTGTAGTGTCTTGGTTGCACATGCCTTCAGAATTGTTTTTCTTGTTCTGTGTTGCCTCTTACTGCAAGTTGTTCCTGAAAACTGCTTGAATAAAAATCCTTTCTGCTTAGGAACTGATTTCAAGTTGGTGAGGAGCAAGAGTGAATTCTAGTAAGCCTTGCCTGGTTTCCCCTGTGGACCACAAGGGTGCATGCAGTTTCCGTGCAGAGAGAATTGGTGGGTCAGGAAGAGCCTCCTCAGACAAAGCCAGGTCGGAAAAGTCAGAACAGTGGGCACAGCTGGTCAGTGGGTGTGCTGGTTTCAGAAGGGAGAAAGCATGGGGGACTCCCTCTTGGATGATGTGAAGGGACTGCTGGAGGATACTGGAGGAAGGAAGACTGTGAGTATGGATGGTAGAAACGGGACTGAAACTGGAGCAGGTTGTCACTGCCACTGGTGTTAACTATTGCGATGGTGGCTGTATTGCTATATTGAATTGCACCACTAAACATGACTCAGCGTCCTGATAGTTGAAACTTTATATTCCTTCTGGTTACCATGCTGAAGAACGAGGATTTGTAGTACAGGTTAATGCTGTATTGCGGTTTCCTTTGTGGGTAGGTTTTGTAAGAGAACCCATATGTAAGTTGTTTATATTTTCTCTGGAGATACATTGCAAAATACAGAAGTTGAACCTTAAAATTTTCAAAGAAGATCAGTTAAAGCCAAACACTTTTGAGCTACGTTGCTGTCATTGTTATGAAGAAGAGAAGTCATCCTCTAGTCAGGTCAGTCTTCCTGCCTTTTTTCCTCTTGGGAGCCTCACATTGCATTCTTGTATCAGAGAGCTGTGCCTGAAGGGTCCTTTCCATACCCTGACAAACTGAATTAAGTATAATGAGGGAAAAAAACACAAAAGTCGTTAGCCATAGGAATTAAGCATGTGTTGGGTGGGAGGGTTTTCTTTTAGATTGATGCAAATAATCAATCCATCTGTTCTGCATAGAGGAGATGTTCTATTGTAGGGTTGTACTCTGTCTGAGGAAGATTAATGGTAAAGTAAAAAATGTATGATTTATCTCTGTTCCTGTGAAATACCGTTTTAGATGGTTTTTCACTTTACTGTGTTCTGTTTTTTATGGTTGAGTTCACAGAGAATGGACTTGAAATTTGGAAGGTCTTTAAGAATATACTTTTGTAATATATAGCTTGCAGGTATGATACGGTTTTCCTTTTTTTGTGGATATTTTGGTTTTTTTCTACCATGACTAATCACAGGTGGCTGAATAAATGTAGAAACTGAAATCACAATGAGTTGGAACAAACATTAGTACTTTTCATTAAAAATAAAGCAACTCAGAAAATCAGACTCTACTAATGACTGACCTAATGTTAGGAGTTAAATTACTGGGAAAAGCAGAATTCAGCTCTCTGACAGTACAGCTCTACCTGTGGACTGAACAATAAATCTACATCCTGACAACAGGAGGAATGGAGGAACAGGAGGTCTCAGCCAGCAGAAGAGGAAGAAAGATTCAGCTTGCTTTTCTGTGTCCTAGTATCAAGAAGGTATGTTTTGAGGTCAAGCAGAACAATGCATCAGGATTTGAATTGTTCCCATGGTCATGGGTGCGCAGGGCCTATTTGAGAAGTCGGTATTCAGTGCTTGAGACTCTTTATTTCCTTCCTTACTGCTGAATGTAATTTATCCCTTGTTGTTAAGCATTTTTCTCTAGTCTTGTGACAGCAGTTCAGTGACTATTCTGGTTCTGGTAGGTTATCGGGTTTTGGTTCAAAGGATTTTGAACAAGGTTAAAGTGCTAATAAGGCATAAAACAAACCCACAATGCAGTAGTGTGAATGCTGCAGAACAAGGGGTGAACAGTGAGAATAAAGAGAAATGTATTACAACATAGAACAATGAAATGCAAAAAGCATAAGAGTTAGAGATTTTGCTTCTAATTCAGCTTGTACCCTTTGTTGCTGTGCATTCTGACAACAGCCTGGCGGGGTGAGATGTCTTATAATGTGCTAATGTTATCAAAGCAAATCGAGACGAGTTGCATGTGCTGTCACCTGACAGAATCTGAGTCACTCTGTGTAGCCGAGGCAGCGGAGTTGCTTCAGCAAGCCCACGTGGTCACATCTGCAGTGTGTCATAATGCAGCATATGCAGCGTGCACCCGCAGCACGGAGCAGCTGAGGGGAGAGCCTGTGCTGCTTGGTCATCACACCTGCAGGAGAGTCCCAGAACAGAGGATCAGGAGAGTAAAGTGGTCTACTTTGCAATAAAGTACCGATTTATTCCGTAAAGTATGAAAGGAAGGATTTTGTGCATAAGTGTATATTTCATAATGAATCCTCCCTTGCTTCTTAAGCTCAGCATGCTGATTAGCCTGGCGATCATGAACTTCAAATCTACAATAGTTTAATTACGCATGTTGTTCTAAGTTTGAAGTATTGTTTACTTTGTGTATTAATGAATTTCAAGTAATAATCTTTAACTGTTAGATGAGATGCTGTGGTGGTTCATTACATTATAACGGTAGAGATTATCTGGGCCTAACATGGATTTTGTTGCTAGTTTCCTATTAATACTGCTATTCTTTTACTCCCACACCCAGCTGAGAAAAAAAAAAAAAAAAGTCCCTTGTTCACAGAGTACCAGCGTTATCCATAAGAGGTCACTATCTGGAGTGGTGCTTAGGTGCATAGATCTGCTATTGCCCAAACAATCATTTGTGCACTCAAGAGAATTAAGAGCTTGGATGAAAGTTCTCTTAACTTGGAAAAGTCAGGTTTTAAAAGAGTTATGTAATCTTGTGGCAAGATTTAGACATGACTCGGATATGAATCATCATAGGAAGGAAGCTGGGTCAAGTATGGCAGCCAGGAGATTTGGCTGAAAGGTGAGAAAGGCCACCATCCTTGCTGTGGCAGAAAAAATGAGAGAAGTTTCTGAGGGAAGGTCAGGATCTCTGCAACGGTGATAGTAATTTTAAATTGATCACTGAGATGCCATGAAAAGATTACAGAAAGACAGCCCCAAATGTGTGTCTGGATGAAGGCAGGCAATAACCCATTGGAGATGAGGTTCCCCGGTTAGTCTGGGAGAGCCTTCAGGCAGGAGGTGCAGCAGCGAGTTGCACTGTGTTGGCAACGCAGAGGTACAATGGGCTCAACCAGGCTGCTTCAGAGGCTGGCTGGGTCGCTGCGGACCACGTTCTTTGCTCCGTACCTCTAGGCTTTGAGCAGGGATGAGCACAGTAGACCAAGACAGATATTTTTTATCGATCTGCCGTACGTGGAGTCCTGGACTGCACTTAGATGTGCAGCAAAACAAATGTGTTATGGTTGGTCAGAAGGACTTTCCAGGCCAGGATCTGAAAGAATATGGTATGTCTGATCTATCTTTCAGAATTGGGTTTGCTTTGCATTTGAGGATGGAAGAGACTAATTTCTTTCTTTTTTTTTTCCTTCCCCCCCCCCCCCCCCCCCAACACCATTTCTGGCCAGATCTGAGCATTTCATCAATGCAAATCAGTTTTTCCGCCCACAAGGAATAAGAGCTTAGAACCAATTCCCCTGTTGTTATTTTGTAGTTAAATTGTAAAATCACTGAGAGGCATCAATCAGAATTGGATTAATGTAATGCCAGGCAACAAACAGAACTAGATCACAATTCCTGCTTCTCATCCCTCCCCCCCAAGTTCTTATAGATTTTATGTAATTTTTTAAATTATTTACAGCTCAAATAAGAGGTGCCAATTTTGAGATACCAATTAATGTGCCATCTCAGTGCATCTGCTGTACATTAATCCATAAAAATATGAGTTATGAATGGTATTTTGTGTAGCAAAGATCTAGGACATAGCACAGATGTTTCTGGGAGGGAAAATCTCAGTGTTCATTGTTAATCACAGCTCTCCAGATATGTATAGAGTGAGCAGGATATATCACAAAGGTTCGGAGTTAATTTGAGATGTGGTGCTTTTTGGCATCTTCCATACAAGGCATGCTTTAAAACAAACAAGCAAACAACAACAACAACAACAAAAAAACCCCAACCCCCTCAAAAACCTCAACAGCAGTGAATGGAGAGAGCAAGTGTGATAACTGTCATTCAGGTACTATACAAGATGCTATATTAGTTTGTTTTTGCATTTAAAATAAAAGAAGTAAATGTCATGGGATATATGTTCTGGGCTAGGCTAAAAGGGTCCTTGCCACAATGAGGAGGAAAAATGGTTGTGCTATTGCAAATTCTTATCTATCTTTTCATTATGTTCTTAAATCTATTCTAAAGTGTTGATTTTTACCAGACTTATGTTAAATTGGAAATATGTTCAGACTACTCTTTTTTTTGGACATAAATGCCCTTCTTTACTGAGGTTCACACTCTTGTCTTGGTTGTAGTGATCCCTGCCAGCCTTCTTCGTATTTGTGATACTGAGGACTCTAGAACTCAATTCATGCTTTTTACAGCTGCCAATCTAAAATAAAGCTTATGTTATTGGGCCTCTAGTTCAAGAATTACATTCAGTTAGATTTATGCCCACTATTAACACTATAAAGAAAACATGAAACCATCAGTGGTATTTATGTTGTACTGGCAATGAACGGTAGGTTGCAGTATTGAGGAACATTTTCAGCAACATGACAGCTCCTAATAAGAAATTAATACTGCTTGGGGTTTTTTTAATTGGAAAAAAAATACACAAAAACCTCACCATGAACTGTAATTCAATCACCCCAAAAAATTCCACAAAATCCTTGAGAGTACAGATCATAGGGAAATAAGTGAAACTGAACTTGTAGTTCCACGTGTTTAGTTTTAAGGTTTTCCTTTAAGTTTTCTTGGGGTGTTGGTTCATGACTAGTGTACTTCATTGCTACAATAATGATAATGATTTCTAAAAAATAATTTTTTCTAAAACTGAGGATATATTTTGAGCAAAACAATGGCTATTGTTTAATGCCTCCACACTTTGACCACACTAAATATCACAAATAAAAAAAAATAAGCCAAAGTTTTCCTGAAGGATGAAATACAAAGTTCACCTTCACCACTTTTGCTCACAGAAAGGCGACAGCCATACAAGCAGAGACTTGAAACTAGTTTTTTGTTTGTCCTTGTTGAGTAGGTGAAGAGGCCATTTGTCGTATGTATAAATTTTTTAATGAGAATTGCATAATGTAATTAAAAAAAAAAAAGGCTAAGATCACATGGAAGTTATTCCATGGAATAATACTGAGATGAGAAAGGATGAAGAATTCATGATTCATTGGAAGTCTTATTAGGTACCCACACCCACTAACTGACAAAACAATTTTCCACATTCTGACTTTTCAGAGCAGACAAAAATGAAATAATGAGATTTAAATTGTTTCACAGCTACATGAAAATACTTCACCCAGGTTTCCAGCACAAGTGGATTTGTGTGGCTGTGGGTAATGCAACACACAGCTTCTTTAAAGCTATTCTTGCTCCTGCCCTTTTGAGGCTATATAAAGATTACAAATACACAAGAATGTGAGAGGTTATACTGAGTTTCTCTTCTAGGAGGAAAGAGCTCCTGCCTACATGTAGCTCACTGTGGCAGCATCATCAGTGGGACCATCGAAGTCCGTTATGTGACCCGACGAAGAGAGGTGAGCAGATTAAAAGTCAACAAAATGCTAGCTGTATTTTTATTAGCAGTTTTTTGGTGACAGAAGGAAAGTAACACTAACGGAATAGTGTAAATAATGACCCACATGCTGGGTAACTAGAACGCTACCATAGCATACCTAGTGGACAATGCCATGGGTGACAAAATATTATATTTATGTCAAGTCACCATTATCTTGAATTAATGCTTAAAGTGCAAATACTATTTCCTAATTACAATGTAGCTTAGCAGTTTGACATTCAGAGATAATGTATCACCTTATGATTAATGCTGTTGATCCTAGAAATCTTTCAGGACAAGCTGTATTGGACAGAAACTCATGCTCAATATTAAACTATTTGCTCTTAAGACAGCAAACATTAATGTTAAGGGGCACCACACAGTTCTTCCAAGAATTTTGTAACGGCAAAATATAAGAAACTATAAGAAAACAACGTATCTTACACTCTTAAGAGTTTCTTTATGATAAAAGTTAAATACATTTTCGTCATTCTAAACACATTTTCTAAAGAGTTGCCTAAAAGGAGGTGGGAGAGAGGATTGATTAAGCAATTACATATTACTGAAATTTTTGACATCCCTACGTTTATTTATCTAAACAAATGGGAGATAGTAACAAAGGCACTTATGGAAGTGCTACACCCTATATGAATGTGAAATATTCTAAATAGCTTTTAAAAGCATTAAAATTATGTGGAGAACTGACTTTAATATGAGTAAATAACGGCGTTGAAAGTGCGACTACGTTCCTCAAGGACTGCTGGAAGAGAACGTACTTTTATACAGGTGTACCACCTGTTCTGTCCTGAAGACCTGGCCTATTACCGAAGGGAAATTAATTCAAGACAAAGGGCTCGTCCCAACAGATTTTAAAGCACAGAGATCAGCATGCAGACGTAAATATATTTGCTATTTTCTATGTTCAGTTATCATTCCTTTTGAAAAGGGTTTTTGTAGTCATGGGTTGTGTGCTTGGCAACAACAAACAATTGTCTTAATGGCTGTATATGTTTGGACCAAACGAGATGTGTATTTTGGTGTGTGAGTGAGATGATTTGCCGGGTTAACTGCTGGATAAACAATCAAATGCAGTGAAAAGCTGACTGCAGAGAAAGGGTTGGCTAATTTTGTTGTATCTTCATTTTTCTAAATTCTTGTGAGACTTTTGGGTACAACCGCGAACGGGAGAAGCAGAAAGGTGGTTTTTACCGTGTAAATTTGCATATGACTTGTGCGGCAGGCCCCGACATTTGAGGGCGGGGTGAACTTGTATCGACATTTGACGCTTTTTTTCGGATTGCTGATGGAAATAACGTGAATGAGGTAATCCACAATGTGGTTATAAATGAAAATCAAGGTAGCTGGCTCCACGACCCGCAGCGAGTTGAACCTTGGCAGCCGAGCGCCCCCGAGCCCGAGCCCAGCCCCGCCTGCGGGGCCGTCTGAGGGCCAGTCGGGACCGCGCCCTCAAAAGGGCGGGAAGAGCCGTTGGGCGGCGCGCGCTAGCCCCGCTCTCGCCGCCACCGTTGCACGGCCGCCCCGCCTCGGCGGAGCCGTCGCCGAGGCAACCGCCCGGCGCGTCGCCGCCTCGCCGCGGGGCACCCCGGGAGTTGTAGTCGCCACCCCTCTGCCCGCGCGGCGGGCGGCGGCCCCGCCAGAACTCGCATCCCCATGAGGCGCCGCGAGGGCCGGTGACGGGGTGGGGGCGGGACGGCGGAGCGCCGCGGTTGCCACCCAAAGCCGGTCTCCACAGGCGGTGGGGTTCGCGCCTCGCTGGCCCAGGGGCTGCGGGAGCGCCTTCCCTTCCCACCGCCGCCTGCCTCCCCCGCTCGCCGCCGGTGCGCACGGGGCAGGGGCGGCTGTTGTCGGGTGGCGGGGGGAGCCGCTGCTCCAGTTGAGCCTCCGCTGCCCCCCTCTGCCCGCCCCCCCCCCCCCGACTCCATCTCGCTGGGGGAGGGGACGTGCCTCCGCCCCTCGCAGCCGCCCGGGGTGCCGTCGTGCAGGGGGTGGGGGGGAGAGGGCAGTGCCCAGCCCTGTGGCGCCGGGGCCAAGTCCGCCCTCCGCGGGGGCCGCCCGGCTGCCCCGCCCCGGGGGGGGACGTTGCTCCGGCGGCTGGCGAGCCTGACTGCGGGGCAGCGCCAGGCTGACCGCGATAGGGACTGCTGGCCGTGGGAGGCGATACTCCCTCTGGAGACTGTTGCTCTGGGTGCGATGCCAGGTTTTACTCTAAGGTTTGCCTCAAGCGTGGAGCCTAAGTCACTGGGGGCGGGTTGTATCGCTTGCGGGTTTTGTTGCCGGCGTCCCGGGGAGTATTGCTGGCTCTGTAACCGTTTATGTAAGCCGGTATCAACGGACTGCTCTTCCTTTTGGGCAGATAGGGAATGTGAGGTGTGTTGTGTGGGGAGAGGTAAAGGGGTTAGCCTTGTAGTGGGTAGTTTATTCTTCCCTTCCATCTGGCGCTGTGCTCTATGAATGAGCCTTTGGTTTTGCTTCTTTGATTTTAGCACGTTCGCTTCCCTGCGTTTGTGGCCGAGTTTCTGGAGGATTGGGTTTGGTCTCTTGTTGAGTGATACTACAAAGTGGTGGATGTCTTATGGCAAACAACATACAGCAACCACGCTCGACTGATAACGACAATACAAATCTTGCTTTAGCAAAAGCAGAAGGCAAGCAAGGAAATGTGTTCCTTGGGAATATCCTTTCAAAGGATGACAGTAAATAAAAACGCAAGCCCCCACTGCCCCATTGCAAATCGAAGTGGTTTGTGACTGAAAAAAATGGGAATATAAAATTGTTTTAATTACATAGTTACTGTGTACTCCGAAAGGAGGAAGTTTGGGTTTGCTGGGACATAAGGAAAGGTGGGGTAATATTACTATATTTATGCTGGATGTTGTATACAAATCCTCTCTTTCAATAGTATCTCATATGAAGACTCAGAGTATTGGATCCTACTGACAAGGCTTAGAAGACCCTAGACCACTCAGAACTGTCACAGCACGGATCCAAACAGTGCCCCCCCCCCCCCAACGGTCCCTTTGTGTTTTAAATACACATGCATTCTGCAATTCGAAAACACGTTTGGTTTTTTTCCTCTCTTTCAGTTTTGACCCAAAGATAGATATCTTGAAAAGAAGAGCACCCAGGAAGCTTTTTGCAGGAAGCTAAGAAGGTGCAATACGGGAGATGCAGCAGGGAGCCTTTGGCAGGTGGTGGTGGTGACGCACAGAAGTTACTTTGCCTTCGGGAAGAAAAAGCCCTGTCTGCTTATGTAGGTGTGTTTTTGTGTTCTCCTTTCTCCCCCAAGAAGTTGCCTGGGTCGCGCAGCAGCGGGGAAGCGGCAGCTGCTCGTCCTGGGCAGCAGCAGCAGCAGCAGCAGTAGCAGCAGCAGCAGCAGCAGATTATGGTGGCAGCGCAGCGCTAAGAGTAGCGGCAGCAGACCTGATCCGCGAATGCGTTTTCCATTCAAGCTCGTCGCTGGAAAGTGCCACCTGAAGCTTCGGCAGCTGGGCAGGGACCGCTAACGTTTCAGAAGGGAAAACCCTGAGGGGGGAAGGAGTTACGGGAAGGAGGGGCAGCGCTGGGTTTTGTGTGTGCTTGTGGGGAGACGGGATTGGTTATCATGGCGGATCGGACAGCTCCTAGATGCCAGCTCCGTCTGGAGTGGGTTTACGGGTACAGGGGTCACCAGTGCCGCAACAACCTGTACTACACGGCGGGCAAAGAGGTGGTTTACTTCGTGGCTGGAGTCGGCGTGGTTTATAACACCAGAGAGCACAGCCAGAAATTCTTCCTCGGGCACAACGATGACATTATCAGGTAAGGGGGCTGACTTTTCTGGTGGTGGGGTGGGGTGGGGTTTAAAGGGAAGGGAGGAGAATGTAGGGCTGGCAGAATATCCCCTCCTTGCTTCCTACAGCTCAGCTTGTACCTGTCGGTTTAAAGCAGCTCAGATTTGTTACCAGCAGTCTGGGTGAAAGCTGGGTTTCTAGATACTGTTGATTATTATTATTTTTGTAGCAAAGCTTCAAAATGTTGCAATAGTAGGAGAGAAGGTAAGTTTTTCTATGGCACTGCACCAAAAGCAAAGCACTTCGTTTTGGTACGGAAATGCTCTGGGAAGATCTTAGTGCAACAGTGCTGCAAAATCGTGGATCCAGCACCTTGATCTTTCCAGTGCTGGGACCCTAGCTCACTGATTCTGATGTCTTATAGAAGGCAGGTGTAGCTCTCTTTACACTCAGTAAATGCCAGCACAAGAGTGCCATAAATCTGGCACATAGGTCAAACTAATCTTTTTTTTTTAAATATATATCATCCAGAAAATTTCACTCAAAATCAAGTTTAGCTGTTTGTACTCCAGCCAAAAAATCCCAGGCGTGCTGGTGCAAGATGGCTACAGAAGCATGGGTCTTGCTCCTGGTCTGACCAGTTTTCTGTCTGTTTCTCTCAAATTCTGCCTAAGAAGTGGATTTAATTGATGATGTTGTCCTACAGAAATACTAGTATTACTGTGCTTCACAAAATAACATAATAAAAATGTGGTTACAGAGCTCAAGGTAGCCTTTTAAAAAATCTGACCAAAATACAGACATTTACATCAGTAAAATAGAAAATTAATGTTGTATCTACTACTTTATGACAGAAATCTGAACCTAGAATATCCTTATAAAGGATGTTGCATGATAATGATACTCCTCTGAGCACAGCTAACTGCTACCCTCCCTATTCACCTAATTCAGCATGAATGAAACATTTTCTTGATGATGTGAAACCAGAATAGTCCCAGGTGACTCATGGTGCGGTAGTACTGTGGAAACATTTGCTAAAGTCAGAGTTTTGATACTCAGTAGCAAAATCACATAATTGTCATGTAATCATTCTGGAGACTTGTTTACAGAAACCCATCCATTTTTCCCAGTGAGAGCTTTTGGCTGCTGTGTATCCTAGTATCATTCTTCTTCTCCTCTTTATAATGGGTTAAAGCAGCAGCATTTCATGAAGTACGGTGGATGTGCATAAAAGTTTATTCTGGTTTCAAAGGTATTATCAGTTCCAAAAGGCTGTTTAAATACAGACTTGGCTGCTCAGATCCTTCAGAGAAGAATGAGTATTTTAGATGCATCTGCAGTATCATGAAATTAAAGTTTTCCTTGTTGTAGGGACATAAATTTTGATACTGTATGGAATATGAAGTGTAATCCATGTACAGAGTTGGATATTTCTGAGCTTATTTTTGAATTCTCATTAAATACTAGAAATATAATTTGTCAAGGCACAACTACATATGTACATATATCCACTGGTTTTTGGTTGGACAGTGATGCTTTGGTTCTCCTCCCCCCCCCCCCCCCCCCCTTTAATATTCTATCTGCTGAGGAAAAATTGTCCCGCTTATTATACTTGACAACACCTCCTTCCCAAAACCAATTGTATTGTACAACTTCTGTGCCCTTTATTTTGAGACCTCTCATATTAGGAGATGGCTCTTAGCAGGGTCATGTTTAGAATGTACAATGGGAATAGAAAGAATATGTGTCTGATATTTGTAGTTTGACACTGGTTATGGCTGTTCTGCTCCTTTAAAGAAAAGTAGCAACCACCTGTTCAAATTAGCAGGTGTTTGGGGGGACTTGCTGTATGTCTAACTAATGCTTTGGAAAGATGAATTTTGTTTCTGATCTGCAACAAGATCAGAATTCTGTGGCACAACTAATTTCAACAAAGGATTAAACATTTGGATCCAGAAAGCATGACAGTTAATTTCAGCTTTTAGTGCCCAAGAAATCTTGCTGTCACATGGGGTTTAGGGAAGTAGAGAATCTCCAAAATGCTGCTGGAATTTTCTATTGTTTGTACTTCGTAATGGTTGCCTCCTTCGCTTTTGATGCACTTTGCAGTCCTTATTGATGTAATATCCCATCCCTGTAAGTACTTTCAAGTAGATGGTTCCTTGTGTGATTGTCACTGATATGGCTAATGAATGCAGGAACTTAATTTCTCACATTTTAGGCTTCACACCTATCATCCAATTGAGATGAATGGGGTGAATGTACTTATCCAATTTTTCTGGCTTTGTTGGTATTTACTTGCCTGAGACCAGCTTCTAAAAAGGAGTGCATACATTTGCAGTCCAACAGGTTGGAACTTCTAAAGAGATTTGAAACACAATTTTAAAAAAGAAAACTTGCAGATTTTGGAAAATACTGCAAAATCATTAAGGCTGGAAGACCTTGAAGTGGGAAGATCTTCTGCTTCCAAGGATTGCTGTTAGCTCCTTCTGTGTTGAAAGGTTTCTGTGAATACTATTTTGTGGAAAAAAATTGATGAACCCATGATTCAGAGGGTTGAGAACCTCTGTATTACCTTGAAGTGTGTATTAATATCATTAAAGTGGATATTTGTCCTTGGTGAAAAGGTCAGATGTTTAAAAGTGTACGTTTAATGTGTTTTCACATTAATTAAATTAAACAATTTAATAGTCCTGCCTTTTGTTTTGTATCAAGATAATGCAGTTGGACATAATTTAGTTTGGGCTAACATAGACCAGACTCTATTGGATTAGTGGAAAAATGCCATGTTTTCCAAGATTGTATTTGAAAAGTAAGTCCTGTTTGTATAAGGAACTTAACCTACTGCACTCAGCTAATAAGGTAGATGTTCAGAGTAGGAACAAGTGAGCTCTGAAGTGTTCTGTTTTCCATGCAAAGCCACTACAAGGTGCTGTGCTTCCAAGCTCTTCTTCCTTTTAACTTTATGATGAGATGAGGTCCTGAACTACCTGATTTAACTTTGAAGTGAGCCCTGCTTTGTGGAGAGGCTGGACTGGGTGACCTCCAGATCTTTCCTTCTAACCTAAAGTATTCTGTGATTCTTTTATTACTTCCAGTCATATAATACAGTTCTTCTATGTTATTTAGTTGTGGAATAGTTAATACTATTGATTAACATGTACTGTTATACTGTTGCAATGATGAAAGTGGATCAACACTTAGTTGAAATGAATAGTGTTGGTTCTGGTCTCTGAAGACTACAGATGCATTTTGTTTGGAGACTAAAAAGGCATGTCATTTATTAAGTTTACTTTATAATCAAAGAGCATGAAATGTATCCTGTTCTTCTCCCTTCCTCTCTTTTTTTAAAAAAAATGAAAGCTTTGATGATTGAGTATAGCCTTGCAGCTCAGGTGTGGTGAAGGTCAGAATACTGCTCCTTTCTCTGAGCTGTGAGCCCTACCGTTTGCCCTAAGCCCTATATTACAGACCACAAAGCAATCATGAAGTGTCTTGCACAGCAGCTCTATATTTGATTGTTCTTGAAATGTGATCTAGCTGAAGCATCACAGATAATGTGTAATAGCTATATAAAAACATAGCTATTGCAACATTTTAATGTAGAAAGTGCTGGGTAGACATCTCATTACACATGTAACTGATTTTCATTGAATTCAGTCATTTGTGCCTGCAGGATTAGGTTTCAGAAACTGTAATATTAACATATGGGGATTGTTTTCCTTCTTGAGTAATTTAAAAGTGGGCTTTTGCAGCAGCTCATTGTAATGGCTGTAAGTTAATGTATTAATGAGAATCTTGCAATTCATGCAGCGTCACTGCCTTCAACAGAATTCATGCAAGTGTAGGATTTATGTTTAGTATAACTACTTGCAAGACTGGATCATTAGTTTTGACAGTAATTGAACACTTTCAAAAGAACAGAAGGTTTTCTTACTTCTATATTGTGCATTACTTGTATAACAGCAAGCAATTAGATCACTTCTCTGTTTTTCTCTCGATGAAATGTTGAATGGAGGCAGTTCTTTCCTATAATTTTTCTGTAATTTATGCATGTGAAAGCCAAAAAAGCTTGCCACAGAAAACAGCAAAAATAAAAATATAGCCAGTTGAGATATTTCTCATTATAATTTAAAATACAATTGATTTTATTTATTTTTACAGAATTTATATGTAAACAGAGGTTCCTAACTTTGAGAAGTTTTTCCAATGGTGTAGTAATAAAGTTGTTATGCCTCCCGGTTCTTGTAGTTTCAAGAATTTCTGCAGTATTGAACAGTTTTCCTGAGTACGTCAAAACTTACTGAGAGAACACCTTTGAGAGCATATTGACGAATTCACCTGTGCTTTTTACATACCCCAGTTTCTTGTGTTATCTGATATGTTGTAGTATTATGCATTTACAAAAGCACAGTTTGCATTCCAGTTGCCTTCAAGCAAGCCACTCGTGAGGCAGAGTGCCACAAGGGACTGTTCGCTTTGTCAGGTCTCTGCAGTGTTTGCTGCCTGGGCACAGCACCTGGAAAGCCATCCTGTTATCTATGGATACCAAAGCATGTTGTTTATGTAAGGCTGCTTACAATGTAATAGCAATGTCGGATTTATCAGAATATTGCTGTAAGTATGCTGGTGTGTGTGTTCCACTGTGCTGACAGATTGAGATTAAAAATGCGGATGTGCCAGTGGTGATGAGATTTACTAGGCTGCGAGAGTGACTAGAGGCCTGGTTTGTTCTTTAGAGTGATCATTTCAGGAGACAGGATGCGTATTGGAACATGACTGCACGTTTTCTTGTCTTTCTGCAGTTGGGAGAAAGGAAATACGATGCCTCAAGCAATGTCATATGTTGTTGACTGTAGTAAATGTAACTTTGGAATAAGTAAATTGATGGCAGAGGTATGCAAATCAAAACCCCAGAGCTAAAATATTTACATTGTACTTTAATATTTTTATATAAATTTATGTATTATAATAATACTTCTGTTTATAGGGTGGTGCTTATTTGAAGGGATTTAAAATACTTAAAATTTTTCTTTAATGGCCACCATTTGGGTGGTAAGTGACAGCACTTGTTTGCTATAGAATGATGTTAAGGTTACTGTGGTCATTTCTTACTATACGTGCATGGAAGGCTGTACTGTCTGTAGCTTGTGCTAGACCTTGATTTCAGTCACAGAAGGTGCACATGTAGGACTGCTGAAATATAGTGACCCAAAAGACAACAAAGTAACAATGAAGCCATCTTAGACTTTCAACAACAGGAATCCCAGACCTGTTTCTTATGCCAATGCTATGCATGCTTCTATGCAAAGCCATTAAAACTTGAAAAACATGACTTTGGAACAGCTATGGTGAAGCAGAATATGAGATCCGTGTATACTAATGTCCTTTGGGAACTGTTTTGAGACAATAAATTGTTAAAGGACTTTCATATTAAAGAAATTAATCCCCCATAAAACCTCATCTAATCAGCTTATTGCTTCTTTTGCTTTCAATCTCAAAAAAACAGGGGAAAATGCCATTTATTTCATGACGTTCTGGTGGCCACTCTTTTTGCTCTGCTTGATTGCTGTGCTGCATTTAGATTTTAAGTCTTTATTGGAGCATGAGCTGCTATAAATATTTGTTTCTTAAATATCCATATTAATGCATCAGACCTGTTGGAATATAAAGTTACAGTATCTTATTGAACATGATTTTAATAATACATGTCAGTTAAAAATGCAGAGAAACTCAGTAGGCATTTGTAGCAATATGTCCATGAAAACGGCTGTCATTTAACTACAGTATTTAAACAGACCAGTCCATATACATCCCAGTGATATGTCAGATATGGTAGCAAAAGAATAAGTAAGATTTATTACTTGTCCAGCCACAGCTTGCTTGCTTGTTTGGACAAGTGAAAAGATGTTTATTACCAAAAATCACAAGTGGAGTTTTGAGCATTTAAATCATCAGATTGATTTAACTCATTTTCAAAATGGAAAAGAAACAAACATATCCAATAAAATAGGAAGCACTTGTATTCCTCTGTAGAAAATGTTTGGATCTTTATTATGTTTTTATCATTTCACAGCTGAAAAAAAGACAAGTGTTTAAGTCTGTACCAGCCACTATATTACATTTTTTTTATTGGATTTGTGTGAAGCAACTTATTATCACAGAGAACCGAGTATCCAGCTTACTAAGTATCAAAGGTTTGGTATGCATCAGTCTTATACTGGAATTTTGCAGTTAGAGATTTCTCTGTCATGTTATTTTACCTTTGCGCCCCCCCCCCCCCCCCCCGTTTACAGGATCTTAAAAAAATTAAACTAAGCTTAATTTTTATCTTTTTTTACATTTGCTCTGCATTAACTCTCTGCAACTCTTTTACTTGTTTTATTTATTTCAATTTGATTTAAGATGACTAGGAATCATCTGGTAGTGGTGTGTAATCGCTGTTGAACAGAATGAAAACTCATAGAAAATGTTTTGACATTTGTCAAATTATCTTTTTAGTTACAAGGATGGGGGGGAACTTACAGGACAATTTTGTATTACCATTTTCTACTATAAAACTTCCTGTAAAAGAATACAAATTCTAATTTTTACAGATGTTTATAAACTGCATCTTGTAGGACAGAAGAAACCAACCTCCATGAACCATTTTTCCTATCTTTCTTATTGACTAAATGGATGTCAGATAGATTTATCTAGGCAATTTCCAGATACCTTCTTTCTTTCTTCTAAGTCTTGGTTAGGTTTTTGCAGGAAGAATCACATATTTCTTTTAACACTTCATGGAAAAATAATAATGTGTATTTCAGCAATTAGTATTAAAATTTTTCCCATGATAACTTGTTCATAACTGTGTATCTCAAGAAAGAATTGTGTCTGATAGGGGCTACAAAAGTCCTTCCAACATTTTCACCACAGAAACAGGCAGCTGAGGGGGTGCAAGTTGCTGTAGTCCATGCTTTGGGCTTTTCCTCAAGTACACGAGGGCTGCACTTCCTTCGGTGAAAAGGGAAGAGAGGCATTTTTGGTTTTGTACTGCATTGCAGAAGAAAGCTCCTTTGCTATAGTATCTGTTTGGGAGTAGAAACAGGGTTTTCAGTTTGAGGGAGGCTGTTATTTCAAAAAAAAAAAAGTTTTGGACGACAAGGAACCGCAGCAGTATTTGTAGCAGTACTTCTGATATATTTCTGTAGAAGGACAAACTGCTGGAACAGTTTTCAGGTACCATAAATATTTCTGTGAAGTACCCTCAATGACTTTAGTACTAGGCTTGCTCCTAGTATCCATATGCTTCCTACAGCTCCAAGTGTTTGAATGCTTCTCTGCAAAAGTGGGAAGGGTTTTCAGGTCTTTAAGAGAGTATTCTGCTCGCTTGCCCACTGCTCAGTTTTATAGAAACCTTGGTAAACAACAAAAATGCCTACTTTTTTCCGCACTTAAAGATTCTTCTTTGTAATAGCAGCTTGTTTTTCATGAGATGTATTTCTACCCCAAGAACATTTAGCTGTCGGGACTTTCTGTAATGTTCAACAGACATGTTGAATTTAAATTCTTCTTTAGAGGTGGTATTTATGACGGACTTGGAATGAGACCTCCAAAGCTTTAGGTAGTCCTGACCTTAAGGCCAAGTATAGTCCATATCTTTATCTCTGTCTTGAAGAATGACGTGATGAACCAACCTGAGAGATCTCTAAAGGAAACATCATTCAACACTGCTGCGTCTTCAGGGACAGTGACATTGGATGCATCCAGGGGAGGACATCACAGTGCTTTTGTCTGGGGTCATTGGTATTGCAGGGAAAGGATTATATGCATTATGCAAATATACTGAAAAGAAAAGTTAACTGGTTTAGTTTTCACATCATTTCTACCTCACATTCTGAACAACATTGTGCAAGTTGTTAGGAACAACTTAATAATGCTGTATTACTCAAACGAAACAAAGAATAATTGCTATTTGTGTAACTTTGCGTAGTGGTCATGTTCTGGGTTGTATGTTTGCTTTTGCAACTCTTGAGCTTTTTGTGCTTACCAGACATGACTAACAGCATAATGAATCAACTCAGCAGTCAGAGATGGACTTGTTGATTCCAAATTTCAATGTGTGTCATCTTGCTATACACATTCAGATTTCAGAATTATTGTTAAAGTGTTTTGCGTGTACTAATGTGGTTTTAATATAAAATACATCAAGTTTCTTTAAACAGTCTAACAGTATAATGAACTTTGGTACACTGTATCTTATTGATATAATTTCTGTTGATGCTGGTGTTGAAGTCTCCTTTTGTGACAGAGGGATTGGAATACACTGAAACTATGGTAAAAAAATAGAATATGAAATAAACTATACTCTGAGAGAGATAAAGCAACCCTTTTTACTTTGGTTGCCTAACATTCCTTGTTACAAAAGATGTTACTGAATTTTTATTGGAATTTTGCGTGCCTTCATTATTTTTAGCAGACCTGAATGTTCAAGGGATAATCCTACATGAAAGTTGCTGACTCATAATACAGTTTATATAAAGTCATACTAATATTAATGTATCCACA
The DNA here is from genome assembly GCF_964188355.1 of Buteo buteo. Lineage (NCBI taxonomy): Eukaryota > Metazoa > Chordata > Aves > Accipitriformes > Accipitridae > Buteo > Buteo buteo. Next base: position 10,526,795 of record NC_134179.1, read on the forward strand.
TCAAAATTGGGTGTGTATTTATGCAAAATGTCTGCTTCCTAATCTTCAGAGGTTGTCTTCCATACGCAGAGATAAAAATTGCAAGTGTCATTTACTCTTACACTGTCTTTAGTAGTAACTTATTACTTGCAAATACTAATTGCAAAATAAGCGTATTTATAACAGTTTCAGGCAAGATGATCTGAACTTCTGAAGAATTCAGGATAAGTGTAATATTTCCCTCTTTTCCTAAAAAAAAAAAAAAGTTTATTCTCAAAATAATTAACTATAGTAAAACAATATAAGACAAACAATAAAATGTGCTTTCAGTTTATTACAGCTCTACTTCCAATTAAGGTTAGAGCATTTTTTCCTTTTACCCTGACTAGTCAGACCATACTTCCTTCTTCCATGTGTCTTAAGACATATTTAACAAAAATTTAGTCATGGTCAGTTTCTGTCTGACCAGGAAACATGTTAAATGTAAATTTCCTCAATGTTTTCTTTCATATCTCTAGTTTTTGAACATTATTCATAAGGTACCTAAAGGAACTTTTGGCTTAGTTCTCCAAATGCTGGCAGCTATGATTAAGTAAAAGATGAGCTTTCTCTTTGGCCTTCTGTCTGGCAGAACATGAGAAAGATGATTATGTATGTGTGACAAGTTACACTAATAGGACCAGCTCTTTGGACCTGTTTACATTGGTGTTGAATATGTACTAGTTTGGCTGCATTTAAACAAGATTTTAGCAGTAGGTCTACAGCAGATTCCTGATCCCTCTAGGATTCTGAGATGACCTTCTCATCTGTTTAGAAAGGAGATTTTTTTTTTTTTTAAACACCCATTGAAATACTGTTGAGTGAAACTACTCTTTCTATTATTAGAATTATTCTATTATAGAAGCTACTCTTCTATTCTGTAAAACAAGTTTGTAATATGCAATTATGCTCCTGATCCAAGGTCTTATGCAGATACAGTGATTACTGCATATGGGCTGGCTGTGTTACTTCCGGAGGTTTGCATTTTTTAAAAAATATGTGGCAACAGGATGAGGCCACAAATGTCTAAAAGGATATTATATTGAGTCTTTAGGAAAGCTGTCTTTTGTTGAAAGAGCTATTTTAAACCTTTTGCTTGTCAGGCTGAAGAGGTTTGTCTGGTTATATCTGGGAATTAGATATAACCATCTTAGTCTGACAAGCTGCTTTTAGGATGGGCAGTTCTGTGCTGCATTCATTATAAGACTGCTTATAATGCAATTCCTCTTTCCCAAGAGGTAAATAATGTAAATGTCTTTTGACTGAGAGTTCTCTTTGTTGTTTGGTTAAGTGTCTGGAGGTGGCCTTGCAGTAAGCTGTACCTCTGTTTCCCCCGTGTCTGTGGACTTGGCGCCTTCACTGTTTGCAGTTTGGGCTAGCTATATAAACTGCTTTCCAGCAGCTGTAGTCCTTTTCTGTGGTGTAAGAATGTAATCGTGTGGTACAGATGAGGATCTAGCCCAGAATTCCTAATATGAGACTAATCTTGAAGGCATACTCTAGTTTCAGCCTGTAGTAGCTGTTTTATGTCTTAATCCAGGAAACAGGTTTTAAAGAATTGCACCTGAGCTACGTGGCTGCAGAAAACAGCATTTTACAAAAGGTACTTAAAGCAGGTAGCCCACTAAAATCACAAACAGGAATGTTACATTAAGCTAACATGCATCTAAGAAGAGAAAGTAACACCACAGGTCTAGCAGGTAAGTATCATTAATTGGGTAAGCAATAATTCATTAAACATTTTTTTAAAAAAAAGCACAACAGAACTTTATTACTAGGTAATAGGTAATTCTTTAAGTGGTATGTTTTTACAACAGGTTTTACAAGAACTTGTTCGGCTAATGCTGTTTCAGGGAACCTGCTAGATGCATCTGCTTAAATATAGCCACCTGGAAGAAATAGAAGTGGATTGTGCACTGAAGTTTAACATAGACATGGCATTTATCATGGTAGAAAGGTTGCTTGTCCAAAAACTTGCTCAGAGCCTTCCTGGATATTTTTAGAAGATTAAGATTATAAGGCATGGTCTCAGGATACCATTTTTTTTTCTCTTTGAGACTTGATAAGATTTTTGAGTGTTTAATGTTGTTAAATAATGGTGTTAAAGAAATGTCACTCTTCTTTTATGCATGGCACTTCATTAATTTCACATGCTGCTTCATTTAATGAATTGGTTTCTATACCACATGTCATGCTATTCAGAATGTAATTAAAATTTTGTCAGGCTTCTTTTGGATATGGGACTTTTTTGAACATAGAATTTTGGATATAAATTGTATCACAGATCTCAAATATTTCAAATTAATTTCAAATGAATATTTGACACTTCATATTGTGACAGAAAATTTTAGCAAAGAATAAATTTAAATCAAAGAGCTAATTCTCTTTATTTCTCTTCTATTAAGTGGAGGGAGAACAGCTTTTTTAAGAAATCTGCACATCTGTGTTAGGCTCATCTCTTTTCCACCCACTTCAGAGGAGCCTCCTTCTCTCTGCCAAAGAGAAGCTGGGAGATGGTAAGGCTTGTTAGACTAAAGCTGGCCTTCATGAACATTGCAGGAGTCTGATGTTAGTTACAAGAGCTTTCGGGTTCCTCCTTTCTTCTTTGTATACTCTCTAAAAAGCTTTGTAATGATAGTTTAAGAAATGAGTCATGGTGTTGCCTGAGTAGGCTCAAGTTCTTTGGGAGCAAATGGGAGGAGAAAAAAGCAGTCTCTATGATGTATTGTTTGAGATATGACCACTACATAAGTGACCTTGGGATAATTGGAAAATGGGCAAGCAGCACTGAAGAGGATGGTTAAGATAACTAAGTGGATAGGCCAGTAATAAAGTGGCTATTGAGCAGTTTGTATTCATTTCCTATGCACCAACTTGTAAACTTTACCTCTGGATATTGTTAAATGGGCCCCATAGCCAATAAATAGGCACTGGTAGCCTACTGCATTCATAAAATGTTTTGATGATTAAGGTGAAGAACAACAAAGTGATTTTGGAATAAGGCTTGTGTGAACTGTAATTAGTTTCTGCATTTTGTTACCTTCTAAACAGCACACCGATCCTGTGACTTTTTCTGAATTGAAGAATATTATTCAACTATTGCTTTGTTCCAAGTGAAACTTGCTTAATTTACCCAATAACAAAACTTTTTCTGGTGCATTGTTCATGGTTCAGAGGAGTTCTAAGAAGCAGCTGTGCAGGTGCTAAATACTTTATTTTGAACTGGAAACTTAAAAGCAAGCTGCTTGTAGGTCACACTACAGATCTGTGTAAATACGCTTGCTATTTACAATTCTGGTCTTCTAAACGTTAACTTCTCTATTTGTCTTGGTGGGAGGTTGGTGCAGTCAGGACAGTGAAAGTGAAAGCTGATGTTTGAGAAAGAGGCAGTAGCTGCAATGTGTGATAAAGAGTAGACCTCTTCTGGCAATAGAGGTCTGGAAAAGCTGATTTATCTGTAATTGCCACACTAAAAAATGTATTATTTTGTAACCTGTGACTAGTCAGGAAGACTAGTGTGTAAGATGCATGCATTTGTTATTGGTGGTAGTAAATCATTACTTTGAATCCAGCTAAAAGTGTGAAAGCTTTTACATTTCTGCTATAAAATGTATTTTGAGAAATAGATGAAAAAAGGTAGTGTACTTTAGTCCACACTATATAACTGTAGCCATCGAATATAGATAACTAGATTAATCCATGCAGTTATTCTCCATAGCCTCTAGTTTAAACTTACACAATGGATTGGTGAAGGTACTTTATTCCTTGCTAAGGTAGATTTCAGTAGGTCTTTGAAACCTACATACACATCTCTAAACTAAGGATAGTAATCCTAAATTAATTTGGCTTATTGTTTAGTTGGTTTTTTTAATTACCATACATGCTAATATTTCTGGCTGAGTGAAATTAGTAATTCAGAAATAGAACTAAGATGAGAAAATGTTCAGGGAACTCCATCATAAATCCCTGTAAAATGAAGGACAAAATTAAAAGACAGTAATAAAGCGTGTGCATGCACACACAAGCGCACACACACACACAAAGAGTAAATATTGTTTTCAGAAAAACTGAAGTGTTAAAGAATTTTGATATGATGAACTCCAGATACTGACATTTTAATGAAATTTGCATTTAATTGAACACCTCAAATTCTATCTAAGGATAGAATGGGATCAAAACATGATGTTTTTTATTTTTTGCTGTGAGCAAAATGTATTGGGCTGTGTCTGTAATTCCACCCAGCCAGCTAAAAGGGAGGTTTTAATTATTGGAAGGAATGTAGAGGCACTGAATTATTAGTTACATTCTATTTAATTGAGCAGCGAATTTATATTCGTATTCACTTTATATCACAAATTTATATCACTCATATACAGGTTTTGGACTATTCTGATATTTCTATAGCTTATGCGTTGCAAGTTACTTAGCTGCTCTTGTACAAGGCTGCTTCCATTAATTACATTATAGCTGAAGATGAACTGCTAACAAAATCGCTTCCAATACTAAAACATTTCTTGTATGACTAATGTCCTAGTCTGTATGGCAGCCTAAAACGACTTACTGCCTTTTAGAAATCATTCTTTTATCCTTTTAAATTATCCTTATATCATTTTTAAAATTACCTTTCATAAATTCAAGTCCTTCCTGGCAGAACACCAATAGTTTTATCAAAAAAGCAATTTTATAAATAATTACTGTCTTAAGAAAATAGATATAAAATAATTTCTTCTTTTGATATAAAACTTAGCTAAGAACTTAGAGTTTTGAGGGGTATGCATTTTTTGTTCGTTTTCTTTTCATATTTACTTTTCTCTGGGCTTCTATCAAATTTTCAGGTTTATAAATTTTATTGTTTTTCTCCTTGTAAGGAAATTGGAGAGAGAAATAAAATACAGCATGAAAGAATATCATATTATTTTAGTTTTGTTTGCAGAGTGAGTGGAGTGTGTACTACTAGCTATGATAATGGAGGTTTCATACTGATTTTTGGCTACTCACCTCCAAGGCACCACTGCTGTATTACATAGCTAGGAAGGAGACAATAAAAAGTTGCTATAAGTAGCCAGCAGTATAGTTAGAGTAGAAGCTATGGAAAATAATTGCTCTTTTCATGTAGCAAGAAAATATAGAAGTTGATAAATGTTGATGCTTTTCAAGGCTTTTAACAGAATATGACCTATTGTTTTATTGTCTGCTCTGTAGATGTAGAGAAGAATTCTAGAATAATAAATCTTCAAAAGCATATATGGCAAAAGCCTAGAGTTTTCAGCTTTTGCACAAAACTAGTTATGTCAGTGTATATTTTAACAATTTTTACTGCAGCATAGATTAATGAATTACCAGAGAAATTATAAGTAATAATATCATGCATTGTACAGAGAATCTATGGCTTGCTTTAACAATAAATACCAGGAATGGGATAAGTTTTTGGAAAGCTTGTCCATTGTACTTTTTAGCTTAGGTTTATACTGAAGAATGAGGTATGATACGTCTTTTTGTAATAGGTATCTAGCATGGATGCAATTTCTTTCTCAAAACTCTTTCATGGAGAGAGGGTATTTTGCTCAGGAAACCTGTAAGAAAATAGAAGAGCAAGTAGATAGCTGAACTGATACAAGGACACATGACATCTTCTTTAAAAGCTTGTATTTTTTAAAGCTCTGAAACTAATTAATGTTTTAAATCAGTAAAGCAGAGGCCTGTTTCTTTATGTCCCTGCACAGAATTAAGTCCATTGCTATTTCACGCTCCTGGCAGTCTGCCATTATATGGTTAAATCTGGAAGTCTGCTAAACCAAAGTGAATGCAGTTGATTAGCTCATTTTATTGCAACAGCACTCCCCTAATCTTAAATTGGGTTTACGCTCAAATGTTCTGTTCTAGCCTCCCAGTATTGTATGAGCTATTAGCAAAACCCACCTTCTCTGTGTAAAGGGGAGAGTGTAATGCTTTGTCTGCTGAGGCAGAAATAAACAGAAAAGATGCTATGAAAAGGAAGATACTCTCTTCTTGACATGCACCTGGCAGTTGCGGTACGAAGCCTGCTTTCTCTCCTACTGCAATGTAGATGGCAAAAACCCCTGTAACATCCATGATACCATAAGCTAGAGAAAAAACAGAGTATTAGAAAATGACAAGCAGTAAACCACATTATAACTGCCTGAAATGACATGCTGCCAGGCAGTTACATAATTGCATGAAACTCTTCAGTCTCCGCTGCAGCACTCAACCTAAAATACAGCAAAAAGGTCTCTGATGAGACCTGCTCTCTGAGATTTCACGGAAAACAGAACTCCAGGTTCAGAATCTCTGCTTTGAATAGTTTGCTAAGAAATCAAGAGAAAGAGAGAAATTTAATAGGCAAGAGAATGAGTCATAGTGCTTACATAAAAAGTCATAATTCCATGTTTGTTTATATAATTCCTGTTGTTATTCTCACAAAAAAGTTTAAAAGGCATTCTTTGGATAACTGTAATCTCTCTCAAATACAGCATTTCATGGATTTTGTGTAATAACTTTACAATACCTGCTCTTTCATATTTGTGTCTGTGACTGGCTGCACATCCAGTAAAACACAGGTAAAATTAATAACTATATGGATAATTAATAACTGTATATTGCATAAAAAGATACATGTGTTTTGAGTAATAGGGGGGCCCTGTGTTATGAGGGTGCCTAGTGCAGCCAGTTCTACCGAAGAGAAAATAAGCTGAAGCAGTTTCTGAATATCGTTTCAAAATGTATGATCAGTCATTCACCAGAACATGAAGATTAATGAACACTTCCAGTGACACTCTGGTTCCTCAGAAATTTAATACTGAAAATTTTATCTACTTCTGTAAAATATTAATTTAACTACATGGCATTACTTTTTATTTGAAACTTACTGTATTTACATTTTATAACAATTAATTTTTAAGCAACTATAAAGCAATCCTGTCAACATTGCTTAACTCAAGATAAGTTACTATCAAGTCAGATTGTGCATGTAGCCTGTGGGTTTTGAACAGTGTGGTGAGTATTTACGTAGTTTCTTTCAGTTATCTAGCTTAGGTGCTACTTGAGAAACTAAGGTCGGGAGCCTAAGTTTATTCAGTTGTCAAAGGAGAACTGTTTCCAGGCAGGTAATTCAAACCTCTACAAAGTGGGTTGCCTAAAATAACCTGAAGTAGAGGTACTGAACAATTTCCCTTCATACAGTTTTTCCAACTATCTGTTTTGTAGCCAGCACAGAAGAGAAGTTATCTGATTCAAAGAACATGCTAAATTTCCAAACTCTGTCTTCATTCTTTGCTATTACTCTTATCTTTCTGTAGAGCTACCACAGACATAATTTCCTTTTCAGCTATCATGATGGTTCTGTGGGCACTATGTTACATGGTAACTTATGAATTGATCTGTTAACACAGATGGATCATTTTAAAAGTTTGGAAGTAAATTAATATTCAATATCTAAAATTTCTAGAAAATACTTGAATTTCCAGGGCTTATTTGTATGTTGTGATGGGAACTAGGATGTAGATCTTTAACTGTAAAATACTAACGCAAGAAATCTAAAAATCTTTATGCTTTTCCAAAATATTTACAGTTTACTAATGTAACTCTGCTGAAACTTTTAATACAAATTTCTGTGATTCAGTGGACATTGAACCTAGCTCTGAATTGCATGATTTTAATATTGATGATGAAGCTCTTCTCTTTTAAATTATCAGCCTGAAATGTCATTCAAATTAGACTGTGTCAGTGATGAACATAACAACTGTGAGAAACGGTAGGAGTCCTGGTGTATATAAAGACTTCTGTTTTAACTGTCTATATGTTATATAGCTCTTCATGTGTTTGCTAGCAATGATAGCACTGAGTCTATCTGCATGTAACCTCCACTGTTCTTAGAGTAGACTGGTTGGACTGAGTTCAAAACAAGTGAAAAAGACTTCAAGTTGTATAAGTAGGCATACTAGATTTAGGTGAGAAAAAGAGATTCACTTTCCAAAATCTGGTGAAAACACGAGTGTGACTAGTCATGTGAGGAAATCTTAGAACTACATAGAAGATGAGTGATGGCTATGTATTTTTGTAAATGCCTATCTTAAGAATGTTTTTAATCTGAATAGATAGGTTTTTTTGTCTGAGAGTTGGCATCACATGAGATATAATATGATTTTTCTGTAAGAGAACTGAGAGAGCAATGTCTGTTTATCGAAGCAAGGAATGTTTTGGCACTTGTGTCTACATCGGTATAATTTTACAATTATATTTCAGTTAACTGTTAGACCTGGTGATGGGTCATAAGATAATTTAAATTAGGAATAACCATGGTATTTTGTTTTTCAGCAGAGGACAAATTAAATCAAGTATGAATACACTGCTGTTAAATAAGATGACTATTTAATACAGCAAGAAACAGTGCATTCTAAAGAGCTATTTGATGGAATTATTCTGAATGTGCTCTTTACACAGTGTATTGCATTTCACGTTTTTCACTTTGAATCTGTGGCACTCCCTACTGCCTAGAGGTAAATGTTCTTTTACCTTGTCATTTAGTTTGGTATGAATTACTTTATACATGACGACAGTTAAGTGCACTGCACAAATTTTTTTCTGCCTTCTTCCTCCCTATCGGATATAACTATTTAATCAACCTAACCCACTCAAAACTGAGCATTTTCTGCAGCTGTCAAGGGTTACTACCAGTTAAGCTATAGTTTCTGTTTAGTGATCCACCTCAGTCTTTTGTCAGAATTGTGTTCTGTTTTTTTAATATTTTTTAAAAATATATACATACACACAAATATACATATTGTGTATATAGGTACATATAAAATTATCATATAACTATGTAGGATTATGTAATGCATAAGTATATAAAATATAATATATATATTTGGCTTTCATATGAATTGTTGACTAAATGTTTTACATTAATGTTCAATATTTAAAAAGCCCCACACCTCTATTCCATGTTACAGCATCTTGTGTGCTTTGGATTTATGGACAATTGAGCTGATCATAGCCACAGTCTATGCAACTGTGAGTTATCTCTAGATAAACAGGAATATGTCTCTCCCAGCAAGATGTGTGTTCATACAACAACAAATTTGGGAACGAACCTCTCTTCAGCTTTCCAAAAAGTCCATTTCACCATAATTTCAGATCAATAGTATTAGAATTCTTGACAATGAAATTATACTGATTGTGGCCACCCCTGGATTACTCCTTCAACTTCTGGACAATTCCTCTTCTATCCTGGTGGTGGTAGTGATGAGTGATGCTGTCCTTCATTCAGTTTACAAATGTACTGGACTTAAACCCGAAACTGCTAAGCAGGGGGAACTAAATACAGATGGTCAATATCGGCAAATCTAAGACTTTTCCGAGTTGTGACAGAATTTTAGGCTCCCAGGAAGCATTACCATTAAAAAAACATAAGCTCTTGGATTGCGACAGGAGGGTTTTTTTGGCACTGGTCTGTGATAAAAATATTTTTTTTTAAAAAAAGTTATAATCACCAAAAAAAAGTGATATTCACAACCATGATTTGTTCTTTGTGGTTCAGTCTACTGGCTTTATAACATGTCCAAATCTATTTTTTTGGTAATAGCATATTACCAATAAATCACAAACAGAAGTGCTTCACTATATTTCAACATAAATTTAAGTCATGAGCGTAAGACTTTACATTCATTCAGAAGATCATGGGGATTTCTAGCTCCCGTTTCTTTCTGAAGACAGATCATGGAATTTCACATGTCATTTCTAGTCATCTTCTGTACTGATTATTCCTGTGGGAATGTTAGCATACTCTTTCTAACATGTTATATGTCAGTTTTTCTTCTGGCTCCCTTGAGTCAGTTAGCTACGACTAGTTTTTTGTTACCTTTGGCGTCTGCCACCCCAAATGGAATAGCTTTGATGGAACTGAAAACAAAATACATTTGTGTGTCTCCTATTTTGTTCTTGGATTGCTCACTGATGTGGGACTTCCCAGACTCAATCATTCATACAATGTGCCAACATATTTTACCTATCCTGTTTTGAAAATTTTAGCATATGTCTTTGATCGGCTGTTTCAGAAACCAGTAAAACCCCCCTGAGGTATTTAGTTAATAGAAAAAGTTGGCAGCGTGTCATAAGTTTTGAACATAATTTTGTTGTTAGACATACAATCTCTATTTTTCTTAATTAGAATCTTCATTTATATTTTAAAGTATACTTCTCTTGATTTAATAATTTTTCCTTTTTTCTCAAATTTATTATAGTTTTTACATTCTTGTAAAAAGAAAGCTCAGCTGACACTGAATAAAAATAAGTGCTTCTGGCTAACCTTTAGAGAGATGATTTCATAGTTATCAATCAAACTCCCACACAGCTGCAACAATCTGCTTTGACTGATGACCCCATGGTCACCTCCCTAAAGGCTGGCTAAAGGTCTCTCCTCTCTACATTTACTTAGAGGCATTCTTTGACTAATATGTGGGAAGTTTCCTTGCTGTCTTATTTTCACTTAATTCTGTTTGGCTTACATCTTTTTTTTTCCTTGTTCTGTTTTTCACTCTTCTGTGTTAATCTAGATATTTACGTTACAGTTTCTTCCAGTCAACATGAGATGATACCCCTTGGGTAAAACAATAATTTGCTATGTATCTGCATTGTTTCACCAAATCTGCAAGAGTTAGATGCTGATTTATGCAGCTAAGAGTATTTATTTCTCTAAAATGAGGTGCAGTTTATTGTAACCTTTCAGCATGAGGAGTACTGTTGGGTCAAGGGACAACTGATTTCTTTACTTCTAAATAGAACAGTGAAGGCATTTGGTTCTCTAGCCTTGAGAACAAATAGCATGGTACAGCTTGCATCCACACACTTGCCTGGTTTTCTTCCTCAAAAGATGGTGACGGCATCCAGATCGTAGGAAATGTCCGTGCTGTGTTTTGTCTTCCAGACCTTGTCCAGGCACTGTTGGGGAAAGCACTAAATATCCTGAGCCGAAACTGCTGCTATTTCAGTAGCATAGATGATAGTGGGACAGTGTTGAGTCCATGTTCTGGAGGGGTTTATTTGCTAGTGTAGACATACCTATTAACATAGTCTATGCTGAGGGCTTGGCATCTAAATAACAGAAGTCAATCAGGAAATTGCTAACAAATGTATCTGAGAATTTGAAGACCCCCTCTTGTTGGAATGCTAGGGTGACAGTAGATTCACATCAGGCCACAGTGCTAGAGATCCTGGAAGTACAATAAGCCAAGATGGATACAGAGCTGACAATAAGCTGCTCCAAAACTCGGTCACTTGTAGAGGCTCTCAGGATCATGCTATGAGTCTCAATATTTTCACATTTGTAGAAGTAGGTAAAATAAACCCCATCAGAGTGTAATAATTTCCCTTTTTCTTCTTCTCTGCTGTCATATGAACTTAACACAAATATGAGTATGTCTGAAAGTTATTTGTTTGCTATTGTTACTCTTATGCAGATTTCCAGGAAAGATGGTTTTCCCAGAATAGTGTTGCAGAAACTATTGGCATTAATCTCTCCCACACTTTGGTGGCTGAACTGTTTTGTCCTAACTATCTAGACTAGTATAAAACACAAAGAAATAATGGAACATCTTCCCTATTTGTTAATATTTTTATTTTCTATACATGTCCATATTCTCTTGCAGTTTCAGTATATGTTGCTTATATTCAGTTGTGCATCAGAAACTAGTGAAATGTTTACCTTGTTCATCAATAGAAGTGTTTTTCCTGAAGAAGGGATTTTGTTTCTTTTGAGGATTGTTTCCAAAATACTCAACTGAAACCTAAGAGAGATCATCTTTATATGTAATGAGCTATTTCCATCTGGCTGGGAGGAACTGTACCTTAAATGTGTGTATTATCTGCAAAGAGATTAAATGAAGATGTAAAAATGGTCTTCCTAAACCTACTGTATAGATATGAAGGTGGTTTTAAAATGAGTGTTCGAAGAAACATATGGCAATCTTCAGGGGTTTTTGTTTGTTTGTTTAACAGTTGTTGAACTGCACCTGAAGGGTGAATTTAGGTTTGTTCTTAATACATATAAAATAACTGAATATATAGATTTATTCTGTTGTGGTGAAGAAACCAACAAGGGCTGACATCCTGTTGGACCTCGTATTTACAGACAAGAACGGGTCAGGGATGTTAAGGTCTGGAGCAGACTTGGCTGCAGCAACCATTGAGGTAGTGGAATTCAGGATCCTGAGAGACTGCAGTGAGGAAATTAAGCAAGATCATAAACCCGGATTTCAGGAGAGCAGACTTTGGCCTTTTCAGGGATCTGCTTGGCAGAATCCCCTGTATTAGCATTTGATATATTTTGCTATTGCTACTCTGTTATATGCTTTTAGTTTAATTAATCTTAGTTTCAAATATTTCTTAAATGTGGAGCACCTTGCTCTAATGTTGATAGGCCATAGTGTATAGTTTAAAAGGTCCAGTGAGCCTTATTTTCAGCCAGATAAGACAACTGGAATATTATTAAACTTAAATGCAATCATTTCAGTCATTTTCCAATGAAATAAAAAAAGATATGATCATCTAATGCCATGTAAAAAAAAAAAAAACAACAAATTTTGGGTTTTTTTTAAGGTGTGTTCCAGTCAGGTATGAAGCTCATTTCCAAAGTAAAAAAGCCAACATTCTGAATATATTTATGACTTCATTATGAGATCATAAAAGCCAAAGTATATAATTTTACTATTTTAATATTTAAATCATGAACATGGAATAAAGCTTTGGCTTTCAATTTTTTCAATTCTGAGATGATTACAGATCTTTTTTTTACTTATTCCAGCTGCCTGCATAATGCAAAAATAAAAGCAAATTTATGCAAAATACATTGCACAAATTAGCATATATTAAAATTCTAGTTGTTTCTCAACTAGTCTGATATTTTTGCAAGAGAGAGAAGAAGAATGTGGATAACGTGTCACACATCAGTTGGATGGATTAATCTTTTGCTTTCAAAAATACAAGTGTAATCAGAAAATATTGATGGCTGTATTGTTGGCTGAGGTGCAAGTGTATTAGTACTGCAGAAGATAATGTTCCTGGAGATATTTTAAACTAGCTAGCTTAGGTACCACTAGCATGGAACTCAAAAAGGGCAAACTTATCCTTAGTTTTATTATTCCTTCTGTGGCAAATCTGGGAATTCCTCCAATGCACTGTTACTTAAAATATGTCTGCTTCCCATTTTATCTATTTGCCTATACTGAGAGCACAACACAAAATATGAATACCCAAATCAGCTCAGAAGCTGTTTTGCAACACAAAATTTTAAAAACTATACCCTGAGGATGCTGTATATATTGTATATCCCATAGACCCTGTAGATGCAGTAGTTTGAATTAGGCAGATTTATTGTATTCAAAGCTTAAATTACATTTTAATATGCACTTAAACATTATGATCGTGTAAACAATTATTGGGAAAACAATGTTTTAATTTATTTAGCTTTTAGTGGTTGTATTTGCTGTCATATGCTTCTGTTCTGAAGCTAAAGAAGAACGAAATCTGTATATAGTTCTAGTGTTGCAGCCAAAGCTGGCAACATATTAAGAAAGACAACTTTGTTTATAGCCTTTTCCTTTATGGAATTTCACATTTATGAATGCAGTGCCAAATAACATGCTTGGCTTGCTTCTTGAGAAGATGCACTGGGCACTCTCATCCTGTTCTTTGACTTATACTGGTGAAGTATAACTGTCCACATGACATAAAAATTTACAGAATTTTAGCTGTCATTAAGGTAGACAGCTTAAGCCTCTTTGAACTTTCTTATCTATCATTTCTATTTTAGCAATGCTAATTTATGATGCCTCCCTTTGTAGGATAGAGACATTTGGGAGAAATAGATTCTGCTGTCATCTGCAGCAGAGGAGCTGGTGAATCTCGTGTATCTTGTCTTTTACACCATACCCAGGATACATACCATGGGCTTTCTTAGGTATAGACTGTATACTAGCTTGCATGTACGTACTCTTTATGTTGTATATACATTATTATGCACATATATATAGCCTTAATATGCTTTCAGATAATTATCACAAACATTAAAGGAAGTCCATGTATTCTTCCTAAATATTATTAAAATACTATGTTGGTATTAACTCTTGATTTTTTGGATTTATCATCTGAGGAATAAGATTTTATGTCATAGAAGTCTAAGAAGTAATTTGATTTTCTAGTCCTGATGAACTGCAGTTTCTCATCTGAAAGCACTGCTCATGCCCACATTAGCCAGAAAAAAATACATTTTTAGAGTTTATACAGTCTTTTGTGAGATTCCAAAAGGCAAAAGCAAAGAAAGATTTTACTTTGACTTGTGTAATTAGTATTAACTTTTACATTTGAAGCTGCCTCTTTCTTTTACTTGGATAGGCAGTGGGTTGATGAAATAATGTAATTGAATTTCTAATGGACTTTCTAACTCCTCAGGCAGTCTGCTTTTGTATGGGCCACCACACTAGGGTGAACTTGATGTACTGAGTAACTAATAAAACCATTTACTTTTTTTCTCCATGATTTTTTTAAGAAACACATTAAAAGTACTTATATAACATGGCAGTAAATAACTTAGAGGAAATATTCAGTAATATCACAGGAAAATACTAAGGGTTAAAAAGAAATCAAAAGTGGAACAATTAAAACATTTTTTGAGTGACTATACAAAGCTTATTTGAATATTAAGCATTATAGAATTATTCTAACACATTAAAATGATCAATGAACCAGTAAAGACATAAAAAAATTAAAATAAGCCTTTTCCTGATTATAATTTGTATGTACAGTTTAGTTCTAAAAATGACCAAAGTGAATTTCTGTCTTGCACCAGATATAGGTGAGAGAAACTTGTTTACTTTGGGGTTTACGCTTCTATGGCAAAGGCTAATATTTTCATGGTCTTTTAGTGATTTCTGTAAAGACAAACTCAACAGTATTTGTATGTGTTGAGCGAAGGAAGATTTTTAAGGGCTTTCAATGTGTTTATCTAGTTCTTACAGTATTTTTTGTAGTTTTAATAGGAAATGTAGGTCTCTGAAATATGTCAGTGTTAGGTTGGGTTTTGTTAGTCAGTATCCTAAAATATAACTGTTACAAAAATTTGGCAGATTTTGATTCTTAAATAAATTTGGAAAAATGACAGTTTATTGAAACACTTTGAGTTACAGTTCTCAAACTGACAAAGGCCACAGGTTATTTGGCCTGGATGTAGTCACCGTTTACCTAGAGTTTGTGAAAAAATAACTTTAGATTTCCTTTCACAGATATATTTGCCCTTGTTTGTAGTGGATATTTTTATAGGTACTGCTCTCAGGAAGAAAGGGTGCTTCCTTTATTATGATGATGAAGAGGGAGGCACTAAGCTAACTGTAGATATGTTTTGTTATCTTTTACATAGGCTTTTACAGTCCTTTAACCTTCACAGTGCCTCTATGTGAATAACAGCTAGAAGGAGGTGAGATAAATTCTTTGCTAGTAAAGTTCCATCTAGTTGGCAGCAGTAATGTGGAGCTGGAGAAATTTTTATTTCACTTGCAACTTCTGAGAAGAAACGGACCTTGGTAGTCCTACAGGTTTCTGTTCCTGCTAGATTCAAGAACTCTTAAATGCCTTTAGACATTTTCACCTCCAGTCTCCCTGTTCCCAGTTCCTGCATCCAGTGTAATAGTCAGAGGTGGAGCAACTGTAGCTGAAGTCCTGATGCCTGTGTTCGGGATCTTCAGAGGACTCCACTAGCAAATAGATATGTCTTGATGGTAATTTTCTGAGATGTGTGAGTTGGCCATATTTAGCCATATTTTCACAAGTGGGGCAAAATACTTACTGTCCTTCAGCTTGAGCAACTGAGTTTTGGAAACACTTTAAATAAACAGCAGGCAGTGTCATGAGCCAAAATTCCATTAAAATTGTGTCCTGTGATTTCTTGTGATTAATAAGGATTTTATTTCAGTATAAGGCTTCAAAATGAGCTAACTTTTCCTATACATCTGAAAACTCCACTTGGCAAAGTGAACACCTTAACTATGTGAGAAGTTTAGTATAATGTCTGTGTCTTAAATGCTAGAGATTTCACTGGGAAAAATACCTTGGCTGTAGAGTGAATTCTGTGATATCAAATTGATGTGGACTTGAATTTTAGCTTTTTCTGATAAAAAACAGCTCTGTCCTGTGAGGATTTTCTATTGTCTAACACCAGGTAAGCACACATTTTACTGAGATGACCGTTTCACCTCTACGTAACCTGCTGAATTTGAAAAAACAGAAATTGCAAATAGCAATGGGCAATTAAAATATCTGCACCTGAACTTGCCAGGGTTGTCAATTTGTAACAAATGTGGATCAGCTGGAAGAGAGAGGGGGAAATAGTTGTGGGTCAGATGCAGAATTCAGTTGTTAAACTGCACTCACAGAAGCTGTCCAGGAGACTTGGTAAGCACGCACTTTGCTTATTTAGGCTTTTCCAAACAAAAAGGCAAACCTTAAAATATTTTCCAATTTCATTTGATGAAGAAATTGAAAAATAAGTTCTCAAATATTTCAGTGGTTTTTTTCCATTAAAAGGTAGATCTCTCCCAACCTAGTAGTTCAAATTAGCATGGTTAACTTGTAGACAAAAGCAACCTTCTACTTTGTTTCAAATCAGCAGTAGCTGAAATCAGCTGAGTTGCCAAGACTGACAAAGCCAGTGGTAGAAAGCAGAGAAGGCTAAAAGGTAAGCAGGGGAAAATTCTGATCAGCATTAATTTCTAAGTGTGTTTCTTTGGTGTTTTACTGCTTACTTTTCTGGATTTTATGTGCAGAGTATTGGTATGTTATTGGTGAACCAATTTCTTGGTTCTACCATGATGCTGAATAACTTCATCATCAGAAGTGTAGCAGAGTATCGTGAAAGCAAGGCTTTGTTTTTAATCCTTAATTATTTTCTATTTTGGTTTTAAAAAATAAAGATACTTAGCTGCTTTTTGTTTAAAAATAGGCTACAGCTGAGTGACATGCCTCTCGTGTACGGCAGCTAGAATAGGCTTTGCGAAACTAGATAAATTCTGTTATGTAAGAAGTTTAACATGTAAGTTTAATGCTGCATGGGCTCTAGTAGTGTCTTGTCGTGGTAATTGGTAACTGAGATACAGAACGTTTGTAAAATCTGTCCCATATGAAAGAGACACTTGATACTTATAGTCTTCAGGTTGTGTCAGAAAATATAAAGCAAGATAACAACTGTCATATTTATTTTAGTAAGTGCACTTATTGAAAAATAAAATTGTTTTGTGGATTACTATATAGAAACTTTTCTTGTTTTAATTGTTAGAAAAAGGGAAAGTTGACTTATATGTATTTGTTAAAAGCAGTCTTTGAATTTTTAGGAATAATGTTTGTATTTGTGTTCTACACAGTTAGCTGGTGAAACAGAATTTCAGAAGCTTGGCAAAGGGTTCTCATAAGCCTGATATTCATGACCTTACTACTGATGCACTGCAACTAGAAATTTAGAGCATGGACCCATTTTAATATTAGATATGGTTTCTACATGCTCTGCAATGCTTTCTGCTCGAAAGTAATCTTTGTTGTTATTTACTTCCATGCACCAAACAGGGAGCAGGATTTCTAGTCAGTCACACTAGAATTGTATTCCTGTTTCTGCTATTTTTCAACCTCTAAAATACAGGGAAAGATAATTTCTCTGAGAGCCAAAGAGAATGTGAGCTTTCAACTGGCTATGACAAAATGGCATTAACAATTCTGTCCTCTTTGCAGTTCTTAATGGAGCAAGGTGTCTCAGTTTAGGCAAAGTAGAAATAAAACGCAGAATTACAACAGCATAGCTGATTTCTTAACCATGCTGACTTAGAAGTTTGATGAAATTTTATTGTTGCCTAGCAGAAATCCTAAAACCAGACTATATCCATATATGTAGCCAATGCGTCAGTGTTACATGTCTTCTACTACACCGTGGTCAAAAAAGATTAACTGCTTTTTGCAGCAGTTGGCTAATGTAGATACTTCCAATTCCTAAGTACTATGCAAGAATCTCTCCTTTGTTATACCTAGAGGCCTGTTAGCTTATGGAGGTGTAACTGGCTGCAGAATATGGAATGTTGTCATTCAGAAAGTGCGAAAGTAAAGTTAAATCTAATCCCTTCACCACCACAGCAGAATTCTTTTATCTCCCTCAGTGTGATCTGATGCTCACCCAGTGTACAATACTGTATTTTTGAAAAGTAACAAAAATGCTGGTCTTGGCTTTGAGTTTCCGTGAGATAATGAGACATGTCAGCTGGCAGTGTTCAAAGGAGAAAAAAGCATTCTTAGTAGCACTGAAAACTCCCCGTTGTCTAGGGCATCTAAAAATTAATGTTTTTTTCCAGCCACATTCTGTATTGCCACATTTATAATTTCTGTAGATATCTGCAGACTTTCTGCGTAAAAAGAATCATCATCTGCTTCTGACCTACCAAATGCAGCTCAGTGTGTGATCATTTGATATATTACTGAATCAAGCTCTGAGTCTTCTCTACTTCTTTCCATTAAAGTGCTTAAACTCAAAATGTTGTATGACAGGATTATTGTGAGAAGAAGGCCTGAGTAGGATGCAGCTGTAGCACCATGCATTCATCGCACTTGAAGTAAGAACGTTTTCCCTAGGATTAAAATCCTTATTTCTGGTAATTGGTTAAAGGCAAACCTATGCAAACAATATTATCATCCTAGCATGATTTTTTTTTTTAACAAGAGCCTATAAGTTTTGTCAGATCATACAACTTGTCACAGAAGTGAATATACCCAGGAATTTTCAACAGGATGAGATGAAATCTCTTAAACTAAAAATTTAAGTGGGAGTGATCCAAACTCCCCCATAGCTCTAAAGGTTATGACAGTGGCTGGGGATTTCTTTTGTTCTCTATAATATTTCCCATTTCTTCTTGACTGTTCTTCTCTGGGCTTTTTGGTTATTTTTATCACGTCTTCTATATTTTATTCATTTTGCAGCTCCTTTTTGATTCCTCTTTCTGTTAGCTATATCTATTGTCTGTCCTGTTTCCAAGATTTTGCTCCCATTTCCTCTCTCCTCTTTCTCAGATGTTTCTGCAAATGTTTTGACTTGGATTGTGTCTTGAGTGATCTGCATAGTTATAGCTATATTCACTGATGACTGTTAGCCATACAAAAAGTAGAGTAGATCCAGGAAATCCCAGAGCAGTTAATTACTGAATCAGCCTCTAGAAAGAATACCTTCAGCTGTGCTGTCAAGCATAGGACCCATCTGCAGCAACACTAGTACAACTTGATTGACATCATCATGCTGTGGGCAATTAATTAGTGCACAGATATTTGCTGTTCATTGTGACCACCATTTTTAGAGCTGTTGGCTTAATCTTTGCTGAATTATGATCACATCTCTGCATTTGGGAGAAAAGGCACAGCTACTTTCAGTCCATTTTTAGTTGTTTCAGCACTAGGATGTGATGAAATCAGAAAAATAAACAGTTTGATTACTAGTCGCAATGCACAGTTTGTGTCACCTGTTTTGACTGCACTTTGAATCTGGTATTTCAACAGAGTCAGACTGAAATAGGGTGAAGACAGGAAATAAAGGATGCTACAGCATGTGATAATGGCCATGATTTCTTAACTTACAGATTTTATCTGATGTATAAGTTGTATTTTCAATCACAGTGTTCAGACTGGCCTTAAAATTCTTTATACCAGACGACCATGGAAATTGTGATACTTTCTAGTGAGCAATACTAAATTTACAGCAGTGTATAATTAGTATTCCATGTATTGAAAAATCATTGAGTTAACCTGATATCATTTATGTTGCTGTTTTTATCTCAACACCATAGACCAAGTATCTATTTAATGTTTTCCTGTATATTTTATTTCAAAATGTTTTACGATGTCAATTTAACTGTCATAAACACAGAATAGAATAGGGTAGGGGGCAAATATAATGCTGAACTAAAGATAGCTCTTGCCTGACCCTCTGTTTTTAGTCTCCAGCTCTAGTACCTTTTTCTTTACAACTCATTGATTCAGCTCCATCTTACTGATTTTGTCAAATCACAATGCTTAAATCAAGAGGTGCCATGTGTATCTGTGCTGGGTGTTTATTTACATGTCTTTTGGCCAAAGTGTTTAGTGTCTTGTTACCTCTCATTTTTTAGTGGTTGCAATGATTTTCAGCCTTATATACCTACAATTTTCAAGCAGGGAAAAGAATGAGGCCAAGCAGCAGGAGGTTATCCAGAAATCCTTCGGGTGTCTGAAAAGCTGATTCCCTCTCCTTTCTAATTTATAGCTTCGGTAGCCTCCTGCTCTGTTTTTCTACACAAAAAAAAAAACCCCACTAAGTTTTATTTCAGACCAGAAAAAGTACTATAGCTGTTTTGGCTAAACCCCACATGTCAACGCAACTTCATCCAGTTCATGTTTGTTTAGAAGCATCTCTGTACTTCTCTCAGCATGGGCCAAGACCCTCTCTTTCCAGTGTATCTTTAGGTCTTTCTTGAAAAAATAGTCATACCACGCTATGTATGAAAAGTTCCGGAAATTTCATAGTCGTGTCACTTTGGGGGTTATTTTCAGATATTGCAGCATGCTGCAATCATCATCGGGAATGCAAATATAATTAGACTCAGATGGAAACTGTGCATGCATGTGAAAGCTGAAGGGGAAAACTGGTATGTGGTAGTTTAAGTTTAGAATTACACAGTAGGGTCTGTTTGGTGTTATGCAGCTAATAAGAAATACTGCATATTTTTCCCTGATCACTTGTTGCTCAAAAAAACCACAATTCATGAGGACAAGAACAGTTGTTTATACTTACCTTTTGGTATAATTAAATGGGCTTTGGATAAAGTCTCCTAGGACTTCTTTTCACTGGCAGAAGCTCAGAGTTGCAAAATATCCCTGAGATGTACATGAAATAAATATACGTGAGGAAAATACATCATTAGAGAACTGTGTGACCTTTGTGTTACTGCAGCCATGTGTGATGAGGAACCACAGTGTTGTAGGACTGTGCTGCAGTGCTGTCCTCTTTCATTAAATCTGCCAGATTTTTCTCTGTGTACAGATGCATATGAGTGTAAATCAGAGCTGGCCTTAATTAAAGTGTAGAACATTTTTGCTCAAAACATTTTTAAGAGTTTTTTTCTCACGCTTCTTTCCCTTCTGTTATTGGGGAAATGTTAATCACTTGATCAAGAGCAATTTAGTCTTTAAAACTGGCATGATTCTGTGATACCTCTGTAGCCCTGCGGTGCAACCTCAAATTCCATGTTCTGCTAGGTTGCTTACGTAGCCTTATAGGCCTGATCTGTCAAGGCTTCTAATAAGCATTGAGCAGCCAAACAAACCTTATTGAAATGTGGTGGAATAACTCCACAGGCTTGAGTAACAAACATTGGCACAGGGAGCAAGTCAGCAGTAATTTCCCAAGGACAAAGAGGAGTAACTTTAGAGTGACAGGAATGGTTATAACTTTGCATGCTTCTGCCACCATTCTACCCTGCCGTGAGTTCTGGAAAATAGAAATAAAATCCTTGTCAAAATGCCCCTTGCGTTCCCAGAACACTTTAAAGTATACTTTAGCATAACAGCAGCTATTAATGTGTGTGCTTCAAAGACCTTTATTAAGCCCAGCTGAGCTGCACACCACTTCATAAATGATTAAACTTAGACTCGGTTTGTGGCCAACATCAGTTATGAGTGCCAAGCCTAACACAATGATTTTCAATCACAGTCTGCATTGACTTCATTCAGAACTGTAGGTGTTTACTTCCTCTGACAAGCAGATGGTAGCTGTCTGAGGCAGGCCACCAAATTCAGCAATTGCTGCTGAGAAAGATAGCCTGCAATGACTTGTTCTAGGTAGGAAGCCAGTGCAGAATGATGAATAAATGCTAGAACCTCTAGCTGTATCACTCTTCTTCCTACACAGGGAATATGGAAGGGAAAAGCAAGCAGTAGAATAGTTAGTTGGAACTTAGACTTAAAAAATGCCTTATTTGCCAGATGATCTTAAAAACATATTTTTGTGCACATATGCTGTTCTGTGTTATATATAAGTAAGATATTACCATATAAAAATCAAGCCAGTAAATTAAAATTTTGTCATTGCCCTTACCCAGTGGTGTTTCCATCAATGTTTATATTTTTTTTAGGACAAATATGTTCTGTACTTGAGTTGTTTGCAACAAGTATGTGGCAATATTTTGTATATTTAAAAGTATTATTACAGCTA